>NW_004797782.1:190025-200133 GCF_000002075.1 Aplysia californica
CACAGTGTAGAATTCTGTGGTTTAGGGTGAACGCGCACCGGGTGAGAATAGCCACAAGACTCGCCTGCACTATTCATATTCTCACTCCGGGTGAGAATAGAGGTGGCCATATGATATGCTAAATCTACCCACTAACGCAAAAGAGCTCCAATTTACTTGGTGGAAATTGACAAAAAGTCAATTTTTGTCAATTGCCACCGCGTCACTCGGTGGCAATTGACACTAGAATCTAGAGTCTAGTCTACTTTATTCTCACCCCGGGTGAGGATAGACACTTCCAAAGGATTGGCAATGAATCGTGAAATCATCTAGATCTATACACTCACCATACACTGTAAGTAAACTGAATTTCTACAAATATGCTTGGAATGTAAATTGCGACCCTCAGACACCAGAAAACAGAGCAGGTTTACACCGGTCCGTTTGTTTTGATCGCCATAGCACAACTACAACAACTCAGCATACCAGAAAAATGTAAAATATACACGACTTCCGATTAATACACAAAATAAAAATAAAAATTAGGTGTTTATTTTTGGGATGGTTCTCTTTTCTTTAGATTAATAAATATTTGATAGCTTAGATGTATATATTTGACTATTCAATTTACTGTTAATGTGATAATATAAGCAATAACCTTTTAGTCAGTATAAATTGAACTCTTGCATTACAGTTATGTTATGGTTGTTAGAAATCGAACTACGTGTACTTCCTGTCAAACTTCAAAATGGCTCCCCCCAGAGCAGTAAGTTTCTCTGTCAATGTTTTCAATCTCACTTTCTCTGATTTTGGACGAAGTGTGGGCTTCTCATAGTAACAGTGCTTTGTGAAAAAATATTTATGTTGGAATAGTATCCCGGAAGCTTGTCTTGGTTATAATATTGCTTTATTTTAGGTAGGGTTAATTGTTGTTTTCGGTTGGTTGAGTGCCAGATGGCAGAAGACAAAAAAAGTACAAACTTTCCGGCGTTTCTTTAAGGCTAAGGGAAGTGGCTATCCTCACCCGGGGTGTGAATAAAAATACGATCGACCTCTCACCCCGGGTGAGACTTGCCAGCGTTTGGCTATTCCCACCTGGTGTGAAACAAGACCTGTTTTTCCTAATTTCAGAATGAAAGTGGCTATTCTCACCCGCCCGGAAGTTCTCGCAAGATCAACTCCTCCCCTCTTCTCTCTCTCTCTGTCTCTTTCTGAATACTGTCTATCGGTGTGGACGATCAAATTGACCAAAACAAAGTTAAAAAATGATGTTAAAACACAAAAGTAAATTAATTTGGTTGTCTACAAAGATGCTACGGCTATTTAACTTTTCGAATCGAGCCGAACTACGCGGGTCGCCATTTTGTTTTGCCCGGAAATTCTCGCGCTACTCCTCTCTCTCTTTCTCTCTCTCTCTCCACTGCCCACAGACAAAATTGTACGCTTTTAGTAGGCTACAGTTGTAATGGAACGTTTGTTCACGCACAGAATTCTACAATTTTTCTGTTATCACAGTGTAGAATTATGTGGTTTAGGTTGAACGCAAAATTTGGTGAACGCGCACCGGGTGAGAATAGCCACAAGACTCGCCTGCACTATTCTCACTCCGGGTGAAATAGAGGTGGCCTTTCAGAATAGGCCTACTGTCTATCATCGTGTCATCGGTGTGGATGATCAGATATATTGAATTGACAAGTGAAAATGCAAAGAAAAAATGACGTTTTACCATAATTTATTGTTTTGCAGTTGTTAGGTTTGATATCTTAGCTCACCGCGAATCAAACGTATAGATCTAGATCTAGATGTAGGTCAGGCTCAAATAAGGGGGGTGGGAACTACCGAAAAAGCACCCAAAAATAACCTAGACTGTCCTAGATCTAGATCTAATTTGATCGTCTACAAAGATGCTATGGCCAGACCTGCAACTCATCCCGATTTTTTGCCCCAAATCTTAAGCATCCCGATTTTCCCGATTTCGATCGCCAGTATCCTGATTTTTCGTGGTTTCGTCTGTTGCGTCCGATTCTTAGAAAAAAATATATAAAGTTCTGCAATCTCTTTTGCTTGGAAACACCGATTGGACTTTTTATATGCAGGAACTTGGAACGCTATTTTCTAAAGCGTCTATGCCGAATCTAGGTCTAGTAGATGGCTAACGTACATTATTTAAACTAAAATCGACCTAGTTTTGAACGCTCACTCGCATCACATGACTTGACCTCGTACGTGTGGTGAGTAGTGCGTGTGTCGGGGACCGGCGGTTGTCGGGGTCAACAAAGTTCATTCACACCGGTCGCGTTGGTCGAGGTGTTTTTCGGGACTTAACCAGTGTGGACGGCCGGGGGGAGGGGGTGGGGGTATTACACTTGGGCTTAAAGTGCGTGCCGTGATACAGGTACTAATTAAGGGGAAAGGAATAAGAAAAAAAAATGAACTACCTTGGCGCGATCTTTTTTTCGATGTGATGGAAGTCAAACGTTGTTAAAACGCGGGCGTTTTGCGTGGATGATTAGAGTTACGTGTCAGCTATTTTCAAGACTACGAGTGTTTCAGCATCACTGCGACCTTCGCTCCCCCAGTCTATCTAACTTCGACTCGAGTACATATATGCTGTCAAAGTTTTGCCTTGCATACTTGCCCCTTTAAAGGGAACCAGGACACTCCCCGCCTTCCCCAGTGCCCTTTATGACTGATTTGCCGTTGATCCCGATTTTATTCACCAGATCCTGATTTTTTAACTCAGAAATCCTGATTTTTAGATTTCATAGAGTAGCAGGTCTGTATGGCTATTTCCTTGGAGTAACTATATAGGGAGAGGCCCTAACGTTGCGTCGCCCGCTCAACAGTTCCAACCAAGTTGAAGCCGAAAGGGCGGAGCTTATCGGGCCTGCCGCCATCTTTGTAAGTTCAAAACAATGCAGCGTACGCAGCGTAATCTCCTTTCAAAACAAGCTGCTCGGACTCCATTGTCTCTCAAAATTTCTTTGTCAATGTTAATTACAGCATTATAAGCACTCACGTACAGTTGTAATGTAATAAGGATGTTAACAAATCTTACTTGCATCAAATTACCAGCTCATTTAGTCGAATATTTACAGTAATACCTGTACTATGTATACACATTGTGATGGTAAGATATTCTGTTTTACATGTTTTAGAGACGAAATTGGGATAATAAGGATCAAAACAAAATTATAAACGGGATGATAACATTTTCTGAGTTTTTGGAAGTCGAACTTCATTATTTTTACAAAAACGAAGACTTCTTGATAGTAATAATATAATAAGGACAGTAAGAAATCTTACTTGCATCAAATTACCAGCTCACTCAGTCGAACATTTGGTAATACATTACTATGTATACACATTGTGACGGTAAGATAAAAAATTTTTTACTTGTTTCAGAGAAGAAATTGGGATAATAAGGATCAAAACAAAAATATAAACGGGATAACAAAATTTGCAGACTTTTCGGTCATAGAACTTCATCAGTGCAAAATGATGTCATCACTGACATTATTTTTACAAAAACGTAGTCTTCTTGACTTAAACTTAAAACAGAATATATTTCTAACAAAATTGAAAATGATTACACAAAAGATGGTAGTGAGGGTGGGATGGGATGGGCGAAGAATGAGGGAAGGAGAGGGCAAGGCAGATAAGAGTGAAGTATGATGGTGAAAATTCCCCCCCCCCCCACACAAAAAAACCCCAACAACAACAAAAAACAAGAATAAAACCCCCCCCCCCCCCCAAATAAAGCGAGGAGGGAGGGGCACCTTTAAAACACCCAGACACTTTATCTAATTTTACAAAATACTGTTAAGGGTATTGAAAAATTAATAGAGAATTTGAAATGATAGGCTTATAATAATAAGATTTTCAAAACAGATTGCACTAATTTATTACATTTCTCTCTTGACAATGTCACACCCCCTGCACAGACAGACGACATATGGCATCAAAAATGTTATTCACACACCAAACACACTTCAATGACATTCTTTGAAGGCACTGTCGAACCTCCGAAGAGACTTCAAAAAACAGCAAGGAATTTACTTTTGACACATTGGAGTCAGCAAAGGCACCGATGCAGGTTTCACATTTTCAAATGCTTTGTCAACCTTAACAACACAAAACCAGCAATGTAAGCAACATGCAGAGCAAATTGACAAGTATGCTAGACTAGATCTAGGCACACACGTGGCAAACTGAATTTTCTGCAATCTTTTTTCATTCTGTTTTTACTGTGAGATGCATTTACGGCTAAATCAGAAGGCACTTCGTCATCAAGTTCAGTGCCATTGCTGGAGACTGATATTTTTTAAAACATTTTTCGTAGGTCTTATAAGTGTTTTACGACACTCGCAACTGCATAAGTCATATGAGTGCGAGGGACACATTAAACATTTTAAGTTGGTAGGAAATTTTGAATTTTGCCTGGGTGGCGACCGAAGCCTACTTTTATCGATTTTAGACCACCAAGGGACCTTTAATTAGCGCAACTTGCATACGCAACCTCCGAGATTTTTTCGCCCTTGTCCGAGAAGGCTAGGGGTAGATCTTTCCTACCAGAAGATCAGGGGTGTGGCTGAAAGACAGAGGTAAGAAGGAGCCAAGGAGTAGCAGTAGAAAGGCTGCAGAAAGAGTCCGGAGCCCTGAGGAGGTAGGGGCAGAAAGTGGAGATGAAAGCAGATGAAAGAGAAAGTACAATTTTAGAGAACAAAATTTTTCCGTCACTACTCGGATTCGAACCCAGGACCTTTGAATGAGAGGCCCACCGGACCCGAACGCTACGCAAACTGCCATTCGGTCGACACTAAGTTTACAACTGAGAGAACTGAGCTGATCTCGCAAACATGGCCGACCGTCGTCTGCAGCGGCTTCACGTTACGCGACTCGCGCCCTCTCCTATTAATAGTTCCTCCAAGGCTATTTCCCTTTTCGAATCGAGCCGAACTACGGGGGTCGTCATTTTGTTTTGCTTAAATAAAAGTTCTCGTAAGATCTTTCCTCCCCTCTCTCTCTTTGAGTCTCTTTCTGAATACTGTCTATCGGTGTGGACGATCAAATTGACCAAAACAAAATTTAAAAATGAAGTTAAAACACAAAAGTAAATTAATTTAGTCGTCTACAACAATGCTACGGCTATAGAACTTTTCGAATCAAGCCAAAATACGCGGGTCGCCTTTTTGTTTTGCCCGAAAGTTCTCGCGCTACTTCTCTCTCTCTCTCTCTCTCTC
This sequence comes from Aplysia californica, assembly GCF_000002075.1. NCBI lineage: Eukaryota > Metazoa > Mollusca > Gastropoda > Aplysiida > Aplysiidae > Aplysia > Aplysia californica. Next base: position 195,248 of record NW_004797782.1, read on the forward strand.
TCTCTCTCTCTCTCTCTCTCTCTCTCTCTCTCTCTCTCTCTCTCTCTCGCTCTCTCTCTCTCTCTCTCTCTCTCTCTCTCTCTCTCTCTCTCTCTCTCCACTGCCCACAGACAAAATTGCACGCTTTTAGTCAAACAGTAGTAACACAAAAGCGCTGTGGAATGTTTGTTCCTGGCACAGAATTCTTAGAATTATTCTAAAATTCTGTTATAATCACAGTCTAGAATTCTGTGGTTCAGGGTGAACGCTGCCCTGGGGTTGGCCTCATAGAGGCTAATAACAGTGAACGCACACCGGGTGAGAAGCCAAAAGGCTCGCCTGCGCTATTCTCACAGGTGGCCTTCTTTAAGACACTTGATCTAGATCTAGAATCTAGATCTAGATTCTAAACCTCTACTCACTGCTCGCTCACTGTATTATTACTATTGACAGTTATTAGTGGTGTGTATGGATTCATAAAATCCCCGAAGTTATGTCTAAAATGCGAAATCTCAGAGAGTAGAGTGCAGGGTTGGGTTAATTTAAATCAGGTCGATTTAAATCAGTTGATTTTTTAAATTTAAATCAACCTGATTTTTTAAATAAAAATCAGTGATTCAAATCACTTTTTTTTAAAATTTATTTGTATTCAGTTTCTACATATTTCAACATTCAGAATTCCTTTCTTTGGTTTCATAAAACAGATATATCATAGCAATTGCCAAAACTTGAGACTCAGTGGTGCAAAAAAAAATTTCTTACCAATTTGACTCCCTTTTCTGTCAGTCACAGATTGACATTTAGAGCTCATCTAGAGTATCAGAGCATGGAGAGGTAGGGTTTTGGAGATATGGGTCTACTATAACTATTGGTTTGGCAACCACTGTATTTCTTGTACGTAACAGTGATGACAAAAACAGATTTATCAGCAAGGCAAATTATGGACTTTAAATTCCATTTGTTTAGTAAACAAAGACTTTGTACACTATGAACTCCATTCATAATGATAATATAAATGACAAGCTTTGTAACAATGACGCAGTGCTCAGAACATGTCATCATTGTTATGTACAAGAAAGGACACACATTGGACATTATCATTGACAACACATCACAATAGTGAAAGGCTGTACAAATGCAGAAACTCAAGATTGTAAAGCTGACATGGGGTCTGAAACTGCTAATACAATGCAGGTTCTACATCCTATATTTGACATGTGTTTAAGTTTTGGAGGAATAAATACTAATGCATCACGTTTTATGCACACTAATGTGAGATGTGTGTGTTTTTCCCCACGTTTTGGCAATGGCTCATATGCCTGAGGCCCTATGGGCTAATAAGCACTCCGCCATAATATATAGATCCAGATATCTAGATCTAGATCTAATCACTTCTCACTCTACCAGGGTTGGTGATTTTTTTGATTTTTTAAATAAAAATTTTAAAAATTGATTTTTAAAAATTTAAATCAGATTTTTTTAATTTCAATTGGATTTTTTTTCATGTCGGCTCAGTTTGGGATTTCTGGTGGCTAAAAGTATGTTCTTTTAGTGCAAAATGCATTGTCTTTATTTTAACTAATGATTAATTTTAGCAAACTGCAAAAGAAAGCCTTAATCTGCTATATCAGTGAATAATGGCTACAGACAAAAAATGAAGAAAATGTCAGTCTCAAAGGAAGGAGGAGGGGTAATCATGCATAGATAAACTTGCACTTTATTACAGTGTGTGTGTGTGTGTGTGTGTGTGTGCGCGCGCTTGTGTTTGTGTAAAAAGAAAAAGAAAATGCTAATTTCAATAATGGAAAAAAAGTAAATTGAATACTGTTTTATTTTACAGTGACAGGGGGGGAAGCAGACTTTTAAGCATAATTATATTAGTCTACTAAACCTTATATCTGTTTTATCTAACTAAGGAAAGGAATTCTGAATGTTTAAAAGATGTAAAAAAGGACTACATTTTAAAAAAAAGTGATTTAAATCACTGAGTTTTATTTTTAAAATCAAGTTGATTTAAATAAAAAAAATCAACTGACTTAAATCGACCTGATTTAAATCAACCCGACCCTGATTTCAATTATGAAAAAAAGTAAATTAAATACTGTATTATTTTACAGTGACAGGGGGGAAAGCAGAATTTTAAGCAGGATTATATTAGTCTACTAAACCTTATATCTGTTTAATAAAACCAAGGAAAGGAATTCTGAATGTTTAAAAATATGTAAAAACAGAATACATTTTTTTTAAAGTGATTTAAAAACAAAAAATCAAGTTGATTAAAATTGAAAAAATCAGCTGATTCATGACAATTAGCAGGAGACCAGGTAAAGTGGATATCAACATCAATGGATCCCAACTAAAACAAAGCAGAGAATTCAAATACTTGGGCAGCATTTTCACAGAAAATGGAAAATTAGATCGAGAGATAGAGACTAGATGCCAGAGAGCCAACGCAGTCAGCTACCAACTGGGCCCTCTCCTGAAACATCCCAATATCCCCATGAGCACCAAGGCGAAGTTCATCAACGCCATTTTCCTTCCAACGCTCACATATCAGTGCCAGACATGGACTCTAACAAAAGCCCTAGAGAGGAAACTGGTCACATGCGAGATGAAATGCTTAAGAAGAGCGGTCAACAAAACAAGAAGAGACAAAATTAAAAATGAAGTCATAAGGGACACCGTGGGAGCAACACCAGTCCTACCACACATTGAAAAACAAAAGGTCAAGTGGTTCGGACACCTCACGCAGATGCCCTCAAACCATCCAGCTCTGAGAGCATACAACACTAAATATTCTGGATGGAGAGCCAGAGGAAGACCAAGGCGACGATGGAGTGAATCTGTGGCAGACACCCTTAAAGATCATGGGATGTCCCTCCTACAGGCCACACGACTTGCTGCAGACAGACACCTGTGTCTCCCCGCGACACCCCAGGGTACAAGCGGAAGAAAAAAGTAAAAAGTAAAGTAAAGCTGATTTAAATCAACCCAGATCTGATTTCAATTATGGAATAAAAAAGTAAATTGAATACTGCATTATTTTACAGTGAAAGGGGGGAAAGCAGACTTTTAAGCATGATTATATTAGTCTACTAAACCTTATACAAAATTTCCCCTAGCATGGGTCTCAATAGTCCGCCATTCAGCGGATTTCCACCACCGCAATTTCCTCCGCTGAACTCCGCTAGCGAGACAGCGGGCCAATCAGAAAGAGGGTTGTTGGGAGCCGGGTGACTGCCAGGCCCCGGGATATTTTTTTCTTTAATCGCAGAGACCCAGGAAAATACATAAAAGATCTCGAATATTTGAAAAGCAAATCCTACAACGTCTTTAAGTTCCTTTCTGCCGGTCGCGATTGTGATATTAATTCGGCTCTGAGAGTACGTTTCACGCGAATTGGCGGCAAGCGGAATTGTGTCACCAAGGTTCAACTAGAAAATCACGAGCTACTTTCGCTTTCACCCAGAAATTTGTCAGTAATTGTCTGATAATGCAACATTTATTGTAACATGCAGGTTCGTCATTACAAACGTGGTGTCGTAATGTAAACAAATCGATATTCGTCACTATGCTGTCACTTGGGGGGGGGGGGGGGCGCAACAACAACAAAAAAGTTATACTAGCGCCTTGTCGGGCTCGCCATTGTGACCGGTCAATGAACCTGTGCGCATTCTGACCGCTGCAAAGTACAGGACTTAGGAATGGGGGGAAATTATTGATTTTTTTTTTTTTAAGACGCACTCAGGGATAGGGGGGAGGGCTGGACGCAATACCAGAGGACAAAAAAAAACTGAAACTGGAGGCAAATGTTCAATGTTTAGAATTTTGATTACACTACTACAGCTCTCTGCAAAGTAAAGTGTGCGCTGGTGCAGATTCGGAAACCGTCATAACTTGTAAGCGTGTTATGGAACTTACGGGCTGGATTGGTGACAGTAAATTAGATCTCTATATTTTAGATTCGCAGATTTTCAGTGTCACTGCATCTTGCCCTCCCACTGTTCTTACACCTCTCACACTGAATAGGTCTACTTGGGCTATTCTACTCTACTTTGAGTTTGAGCATTAATTTTTGTCTTTCATGTTTATTATATATAGGCCTATGATGAAAACAGAATGCATGGTAATATCCAAAAAAGCAGCAAATCCTAGTTGTAATCTCATTAGCAAAGGTGAAAAGATCAAACAAGTCCAACAGTTTAAATATTTAGGATATATGATAACGTCATCTGATGCCAAATCCTCCGCAGAAATAAAAAGGAGAACTGCAATGGCTAAGGCTAGTTTCAATAAAATGAGCCCAATCCTGAAAAATAGAAACATATCAATGAACACCAAAATGAAAGTCCTGAAATGCTATGTTTGGTCAACCCTTCTATATGGCTGTGAATGCTGGACAATCACTAAAGACAGTGAAAATAAAATAGAGGCAACAGAAATGTGGTTTCTTAGGAGACTGCTAAGAGTATCGTGGAAGGAAAAGAAATCAAATGAGGTAGTGCTTGATGAAGCCCACGTGGGACGCTCAATGTTAAAAACAATCAGGAAACGACAAATGCAGTTTTTGGGACACCTGAATAGACATAAGGGTCTTGAACATTTAGCTCTCACTGGCAAAATTGAGGGCAAGCGAGGCAGGGGTAGGCCCAGAACAACATACTTAGGGAACCTAAACAAATGGGTAACAGGGAAAAATCAGGGAAACGTAGCTTTTCTGAGAGCATCCGAGCAAAGGAATGAATGGAAAATCATGATCGCCGTGTCTGTCGCAGATCTGGCACTGGATGATGATGATGATGATATTAATCATGACTGTTGATATTCTGGTTCTAGTCTCAAAACAAGATTCATTTTTATATAAATAGTTTATATATATATATATATATATATATATATATATATAT
>NW_004797782.1:201205-203498 GCF_000002075.1 Aplysia californica
GGTTTAAGGTGGACCCCAGGGTCTACCTAACGAAATGCTAGTTGGGTTTTTAGAATAGGTGGAACCTGCGGTCACCGTAGTAAAATAAGTAGGTTTAATCAAGATGTCCCGGGGGTCCACCAATCCTTAATTAAACCTTCTTATTCTTCTACGGCTATGGTGACTCCGGGGTCCACCAATCCTTTTAAAATTAACCCTACTTATTTCACTACGCTGACCCCGGGGTCCACCGATCTTTAAAGAAACATACTTATTTCACTACGGCGACCCCGGGGTCCACCTGTCCTAAAACCTAGTATTTCGCTAGGTAGACCCCGGGGTCCACCTTAAACCTGCTTATTTATCACTACGTTGACCCCGGGGTCCACCAATCCTTACTTAAACCAAACCTTATTTCACTACGGTGACTCGGGGTTCACATCCTAAAACCTAGTATTTCGCTTTGCAGACCCCGGAGTCCACCTATCCTCTTCAGGAGTAAACTATTATCAATTTGCAATTTTCATTGATTAGCATTTTTTTTTTTTATATTGAATCAGAGACTCGCTGTCTAAAAAGTCCACTGCTAATGCTATTCTTTTCAAAGAAAATGGCACAATTTGATTTTATGACATGTTGAAAAAAAGAGTTTTAAAAATATCCCGAAAACAACATAAAATAATTATATAGATCTCTCTCTCTCTCTCTCTCTCTCTCTATATATATATATATATATATATATATATATATGTGTGTGTGTGTGTGTGTGTGTGTGTGTGTGTGTGTGTGTGTGTGTGTGTGTATTTTATTGTGTTTATTAAAAGACTGAGCAGATGTTTACTAAAAGACTGAGCAGAGGCTTACAATGTAAATTCTGTGCTCTACAAGTAGAGAAAAACTTAATTTTGCGCAAAACAGATTCTAGAAAAAAAGTTGGATCTAATTATTCTAATAAAAGTAAAAGTGATTGTTATGCTGAGATTTGTTATTATTAACTCTGGAAATACAGTTACTTGCTGAATCTAAAAGTAACTAGAACTGTGCAATTCGTTTTATTTCAATTCCAAAGCCCAAAGGCATAGCAATAATAAGTTAGATCTAGATCTAGCATTTGTAGGCTCTCTGGCTGCTTCTAGCATAGGCCTGCTACTACTGATTCCAGACAGGGAATCTAGATCTTGCTCTCGCCTGCACTATTAAAGTCAAATATATGGTAAAATAAAAACAAAACTTAATTTTTTGTCAGTCAGTACATCCCAATTGCCATAGCCGCACGTATTAATAATAGTTGAATAATGCGATACCGAAGCAACACGTTATCACAGTGTGCAGGGGAGAGCGAGGTGCTCGGTCGATTCGGTGGTTTGGCTTTTGTAGATCTATGCATTTTTTATGGAAAGCCCTATTACCTGGCCTATTACTAGATCTATTAGTGTTGTGAAAACTTCAACCTCTACAGCTCAGGCGTCAAAAGATGCTGGAAAATAATAATACGTCCTGAATTTTCATAATTTATTTTTATACAGAATAACACAGTACACAGCCAGTAGTTTTTATTTCATCGAGTTATAAAAATGGCCTTCGTATAAAAATTGCCTTGTTTTCAGAAGCAAATTTTAATAGTTCTAGTTCTACCGAATCGATTTTCACGCGAATTCAACCATTTTGATGATCTTTCTTTTCCTTTTAAAAAGATGTAGATCTAGGCCTGTCTGATGTGGCAGTGCGAATAACACTGGGTTGTTTAGACCCATCAAAACACGAGGCTTCGTGGCCAATCACAAAAGTCTACGGGGCTTATCGAGGCCGATTTGCCCTGCTGCGAGCACGTTCACTAAACTGCTACTAGATAGAATTTACTACCAAATATTCTCTACACGATCTTTGCTACTAGATCTACTACTACTAGGCCTACTAGCCTACATGTACTACTACGAGACAGTACGAGAAAGTGTCACTCAGGCAAAGATAGTGTAACTTTGACTCTGCCACGTTGTGTACACACTTTTTATACCCCAAATTTAACCCGGAAGTCCATTCGGAGGATTTGACCTTTTCACTTGACCAAAGTGTGCCAAAATGGTAGCCTAGCTTTTGCCCCTCCATGAAGGAAAAATCTGGCCCTCATTCAAACCATTGGGATTGAGCAAAATTTTGCGTATTGTGCTTTGTTCTTTACAATATTCATTATGATTATGATTTATAAGTATTACACTGAGACATAACTGTACTAAATGAGAAAGGTGCACCATTATGAAAGTGGAACGAACTCAGTTGCCTGAAAAGGGTAGTTTGAGCATGTGTGGCCTAAATA
>NW_004797782.1:203598-213598 GCF_000002075.1 Aplysia californica
CCTGAAAAGGGTAGTTTGAGCATGTGTGGCCTAAATAAGCTAAATCCCCCCTCCCTTACCTTATTTAGGCCACAGTCCACTGTGGCCTAAATAAGCTAAATCCTCCTCCCTTACCTTATTTAGGCCATATGTGGCCTAAATAAGCACTCCCATATATATATACAGGCAAATATGATGAAGGGAAAATATAAATAAGTCGCACAAGACCCCAGGCACCACCACTTTCTTTACGTAATCAAGATTGTAAATAATTGGTACGTGATTCTTACTAGAAATTATCTCCCATACCCTTTGATAACTTGATGGTTTTTATTTCAGCATTCTAGGGTTCAACCAAGGAGTTTAGAACTAATGGAGCCTCCTCTCTCTCTTCGTGGCGCCACGAGCAGTACGCCGCAGTGGGGATCAAATATATATGGCCGCCGAGTGTGAGCTAAATCTCGAACTGTGGCGTTTCTTTTTATAGAATCTTACCGGGCTGGGCCACGTTGTGGGGGTGGGCGGGGTGGGGGAATGCACGCAATACTTTTTTTAAAATTGAGTATCTCGGTCTTTCTGCTGGGGTATTGTATCCCTCTCAACCTGGGTTGGCCTTGGCAGGTAGTGCCGGAGCCAGCCTCTTATGAATGTTAATGATCTAAATTGTGTTGCTGGGGGCATAAAAGCACTTTCATTCAAATTTTTTTTAAGGAACTTAACTGTGAAAACTTCGGTCCACTGCAGCATCATATCGGTTCTTACACTTAAATACAACACAGGTGCAAGGCATTTTTACTAACTGACTTACCTAATCTCAAGGACCTCGGAATAAAACCTTCTTTCTTATCTAGATTTCAGTGCGCAAGTCGGGCATTCGCTCAGCGCAGGCAGACCACAGTTCCGCCAAGAGAGAGGGCTCCTATCAGGTGTGCAGTGCCGCCCACAGAGCATCCTCCATTACTTTTAATCTCTTTGGGTTCAACAGTATAATAATAGTGGGTGTTTCACGAAAATGGGCTTCTGTGGCGATCACCCAGAAAGTTCCTCCTTTTTTAAAATTCTGAGTGCCTAGAACATTTTTTTGTATTTTTTAAAAATCCATCAAAGTCGTGATATCACATGCTTTTTCAGTTATCTTATATATTTTTTTAGAAAAAAATTTTTTTGGTGTGAATTAGTCCTTTATACGGGGTGCCCACTACGGATGGGATCAGCCGATCGCCCAACTTGATCGCCTCAAAAACTATCTGCCCGATCCGGCCGTAGTGGGCACCCCGTATTACTTCCCAGAGTTTCCAGTCTTCCGCAATTTTGCAGATTTCCGCAAATTAGCTGAATTCCGGCAATGGAAAAATTTTCATGAAAATTCGTGCCAAAAAATAAAATAATATTTTTAAAAATATATTTTTAAATGCGAGAAAAAAAAATTCCGTATTTACTAATAGTCAACAATAACCACAGAATGCTACACTTATAGAACGGGAACTGTACCACGTGACCTGTGAGGAATTGAAGACCGAAAACAATGGCGTCTTGAGGGCACGATTTATCATTTTCGGAAGTAACCATATAGCTTTTAAAGCAATAGCGGCTTTTACAAACGAGTGAAAAGTGGAACATTTACTGTCCAGTTTGTAATTTTGAGTTACAGAATTCACTGTGCAACTAGAGATTAGAATTAAGGTTTTAAATTGTTGTGTTTTTGGGTGCAACAACAGAAACAGCAGACATAGAGAGTTTATAAATATAAGATCTACAGAGCTGTGAAAAAAATCGTAACACGGATGGGATTGTTCACAGCACTTCTAGCTTCCCACACACATTTTGCCCACGCATATGGCCTACGTAATTTTTTAGTAGCAAAACTTGTTACAAGAAATTTGTTTTACACTGAACATATTTTTTCACTACATCTAATTAATGTTCTCAAAAAGTGCGTTCAATAATTAACTTTATGTCGCCAGCAGAAGTAGAAAAAAGGACGGACTTGCTTTTAAAAGAGATTTAGCTCCAGCTATAAACTTTTTAAAAATCTGTAGAAACCATTGACTGGGATTTTATTTTTTTTATTGGGCTTGTATGTATTAAAGAATTTTCTTTAAAGAAATTTCTACAATAATATAGAACTTATAGATATGTGCAAATGTTTGAAAAAAAATACTCATCGGTTAAGACGAATTGATATAGATCTAAGTCATTATGTAAAAGTAGGAGAATCTAGACCTAGGTGTTTGATAGTTCAGTAGCCTAGATATTTGATAATAAGTTGCGCATCAAATTTTTGACCGCATGCTACAGTAGTAGAGATAGCGTATTATTTTCATCCGAAACATTAATTTCCACATCCATACACCTTTTTGGGCCTTTATAAGCACATGTAGTCCTACTTTAATTATATGTTACTTTCATAATTGTTTTTGAAAGCATTTTCAATTCCTTTCACTTCCCACGCGTGGGCTCATATAATTATGATTATAATTTAAGATTCCAAATCTGACGAATGTATTATTAAATAGCGTATAATGCTGAGTTAGCAAATGCATTGCAATGCGCGCTATTATCAATTATTGAATTGTAACTAGACTTCAATTTGATCCGTAACAGGAGACCACTTTTTTTTTTATACGTGTTCATGAATGTGTGTTTGTTTACTGTGTGCGGGGATTAAAAATTAAAGATTAAAGATTCCAGATCTGACGAATGTATTTATAAAATAGCGTAATAGTGCTGGGTTAGCCGATGCCTTGCGATACACGCTTTTATCAATTAATTGAATTGTAACAGGACTTCGATTTGATCCGTAACAAGACAACACTTATTTTTTCTTGTATATAGATGTTCAAAAATGTGTGTTTGTTTACTGTGTGCGGGGATTAAAAATTAAAGATTAAAGATTCCAGATCTGACGAATGTATTTATAAAATAGCGTAATAGTGCTGGGTTAGCCGATGCCTTGCGATACACGCTTTTATCAATTAATTGAATTGTAACAGGACTTCGATTTGATCCGTAACAAGACAACACTTATTTTTTCTTATATATATACGTGTTCAAAAATGTGTGTTTGTTTACTGTGTGCGGGGATTAAAAATTAAAGATTAAAGATTCCAGATCTGACGAATGTATTTATAAAATAGCGTAATAGTGCTGGGTTAGCCGATGCCTTGCGATACACGCTTTTATCAATTAATTGAATTGTAACAGGACTTCGATTTGATCCGTAACAAGACAACACTTATTTTTTCTTATATATATGTGTTCAAAAATGTGTGTTTGTTTACTGTGTGCGGGCATTAAAGATTCCAGGTCTGACAAATGTATTTATTAAATAGCATAGTCCTATAGGGCAGGGGGTGACCAACGCATTGCGATACGCACTTTTATCAATTAATCGAATTGAAACAGGACTTCAATTTGATCCGTAACAAGAGACCACTTATTTTTTCTTATTCGTGTTCAAAAATATGTGTTTGTTTACTGTGTGCGGGGATTACAGGGGGACAAGCCCATCCCCTCGACATGTGATCCAGGGTATGGGGATACATTTTTCTCAAAATGCACACAGCTCTGAAATCCTTGACCAGTGATCACTCGCCATGGAACTCTTTCTATTGTGACTGTAGACACAAGTTTCTTCATTATCACATCTAAATGAGCCTATCATTCATGCATTAGAAATCACACTCTCAACACACAGAAAATGACTTTGAACATATATTCAGGAAACATATGCCAGTTTCACTCTTGTTTACTTTGTTTTGCATTATTGGCTTTTATGTGTTAGTGTAAACCAATATTTTGAGGCCTTTTCTGCATTTTTGTGTTTTTGGCAGCATGTACAATAGGCCTATAATGTATTTTATGTGCAACCGACACATTCTCCAATCTCTTGTATTTGTTAGACTCGCGCGTGCTTTAAACAAAGCATGTTAATGTTAATGTTGTTGTATGTGTACACACTACTGATGCAAACACAGAGATGAAATTTTAAAGTGAGAAATAATACCTTTCTTCAATATAAGCTCAATTTATTTATCTCTTTCTAGTAAATTGGAGAAAAGGCTTATATTGTTCTTTTTTGCTTGCTTTGGATGGCCTTAAGTTTAATGACAATATTATTGTAGTGAGCATGTTGCTGTCAGCGTCCCCTTATCGTAGATCTACTAGTACTAATCAAGACTAGATCTATATCTAGATATATTGCCAACAGAATTAATGTTCATAATTAGTGTTATTATCAAGTGTATTGTGATTGTGAAGATCTTTAATAGATCTAGATACCTAGAGATCTAGATCTAGACTAGATCTAGATCCCATCCCATCATTAAAAAAAAAAAAACCAACAATACAAATACAAAAACATTGTAACATTGCCAAATATGACATATTGTAGGCAATAAAAATGTACAAGACTATTTCTCTATATTTCCTCTTCGAAGAAAGTTTTAAAATACTGACGTAAGGTGTCTTCCAAGCCCTACAACTAGCATCAGCGTGCATAGCAACGCGAAGCCTCGCTGTGCGGCGCAGCCAAGGGTGCCCTCAACCGGCCGCCATGTTTTAGTTTCAATTCCTCACAGCGAATCGGCGATCGCGAAGAGGGAGTTCCGCTTCTATAAGTATAGAATTCTGTGACAATAACAAACCCATAACGGAAGTGCTCTTTTATTTGAAAGTGTAGACAGTGTCTTTTACTTTCACTTTCTATATCAAGCAGAGCGAGCACCAGCACTGTAAACAAGAGGAAGACGATTGTGGTTCAATAGATCTTGGGCCTGCCACAAAAAGAAAACTCTGAAGAGAGCTTGATTTTTTCATCAGACTTGTTTATTCATCAGCCTACATTGTGGTGGATTTAAGTTGAATATAAGGTTTCAAGCTATTTAGATCTAGATCTAGATTCTAGCTGTTATTATAGGCCTACTATTATAAAAGGATTCTACACATTATATGGTACAAACCAACACATGCAGAAAAAAAGTTGAACAGTAACTGCCAAGTTTTATAGATCTAGCTGTTATATTTCTGTTGTGGATGTACAGTATCAGTACAAGGAAGAAAGCATGGCTTTGAATTTATGTGGATTAACACAACAGAAAATTGTGTATGCAAGGTATATTTTTCTCTCTCTTATTTTCTTGTTAAATTTAGGCTTGAATAGCCAGAAATGACCCACATAGGATGCCCTGAAACCAAAAAGTCTCAAACGTAAGGGGGACGGCGTCCCCCTCCAACCAGCTGCCCTGGACCCGAAAATCCTTGAAAAATGACATCAGCTGCTGGAAGCTCTGACTTCCCCAACTCGAAGTCAGGTACCCATTACAAGACGGATGGGCAGGAGGGGGCGAAAAAAGAATCTGTAGCTGAACCGAGGCTCAAACCTGGACTTTCTGCTTTGGAGACAAGCGCACTAACCACTCCGCTACCACGCCACTGTAAGCTACAGGGTTTAAGAATACTGCAAATAGTGCTTTGCGGTCGTGTTGCCGCCGTGAACGACAATAAAGTGGGAATCCCTCAATGACGCCAAACAAGTTGGCTGTTACTATAAATATCGGCCAATGGTGTACATCTGTGGTTCTCAAGTTATCCGCATCTGTCTGCTACTCTCATCGACTCCACCCCTACCACCTGTTGCAGTTCCAAGGCTATGTTGTCTGGAAAGCCGGTGACAAAAGCCAATTTCACCAGCCCCTCTCCTGAGAACCCACAAGTCCTGCCTACCCTCCGCTACTCATTGGTGTACGTCCACCGGTTCCACGGTCCACCTCGTCTCACGTCGTTTTGTGAAACCAACGAATTGGTTCTCGCAAAATGCTTCCTTCAAGTTCTTCTTGATGAGCTTTACGCTTCCCTTCTCTTCTTCGGTCATCTCTAGATACACAGCTAGAGCTCCCCCCTCCAGGTAAAATGGGATAAAACTGGCCACGTCTTCAATGTGAGTCAGTTTAGCCACTAATTCCACCTTCTGCTACCAAGCCTCAGCGTCCCCCTCCCCAACAAACGGTTTGAGCACATCACCATTTTTGACCTGCTAGCCATCACCACAAAACCCCTAAATCTGGACTACCTCAACTAGATCTAAATCCAGGCCTAGATTCTAGGTCTAGCTTAGCCTAAGGTCTTAATGATCACGATCCTGCCTGGCTCCATGCCACACGTCAAATGGAAGCCAAAATAGCTTGTAATGAGATAATAAATGCTATATCTAATCCTAGATTCTACTCTTTAGTCTATCTACATTGTTTTCAATACTCAGTTTCGAACAGGGAACGATGTGTGTGGGTCTTACAGATCCGGAGCTCCGTCCACTGCATCGACCCACCATTAGCGTCGATGCCTGCTCAGCCTAAATTTAAATCGCGGCTCGGAAGGCCGGTTCTACTTTCGCAACTATTTATTTATACCCCCCGTGCACCCTTATTCTCCAACACTCACTAGGCTAAACTCAGTTTGTCCACTCATTTCTCATGCTTTTTAGCGGCTTGCGAGGTTATCGCAGCGAATTAGACCACAGAAATCTAGATTCTATCTACCATCTAGGCCTAGTTTGCAACAGTTTATAGTGCCAAAAAAAGTATTCCTGGCAGGTGGTCTGCTAATCTTCAATTCTTTTCCTGTTGCATTGCACAATTACAATTAGATCTATAAGCTATCCCTACCAAAGATAGCACATACAAGATTGTTCACTCAGCCCGAAAAGTGTTCGCAGAAGTCCGTACATTGCTTCAAATGGCGCTGGAGTCTTTATTTTGAAGCTCTCTTTTGCTTCTCCAGAAAAAGAATAGGATAAGCACAGTCTGTTAATTTCCAATTTCATTTTTATTGTTTTGCAAAGTCCACACTTTTTCCTCCATATTTTGAGGACTCTTTTAATTGGCACAAAGAGAGGAGTGAACTATCTTGTTATGCATGATCTTTGTCCCTATGCGATGAGGGGGAAAAAATGAGGAAATGCTAGGCCCAACTAATTTCTTTTGAAACGCCCTGTGCCTATAAAAATTTTGTAGTATTCACTCCCTCTATGCGAGTATAATTTCATGGCATTCACACAACCTGTGTGAATAACATTTCATAGTATAGTATTCACACAGTATTCTTTCACTTTCACACACCTCGTGCGAATAAAATTTCATAGTATTAACACAGTCACGGCTGTTAGAAAGCGGTACTTTAGTTCGCAGGCAGCCAGCGCGCCGCACCTTGTAATCTGACCCCGGTCACCGGGTCATGAACTCGTGGCCAGGGGAATTCCCCGTGTCCCGCTAACAGCATTGTTCCTTTCATTTTTAGGACAATTAAACTCGCAAAATACGCCGATCGGTGATTTTATCGTCATTTTATTTTGCCTGTTTGGAACAAGGGGGAACTTCTGTACTTACTGTATGAAATAACGATAAATGTATATAGCGCTCCAAAAATGGCTCATATTTTACCATTGCCCTTTGGCATGAATATTTTTAAATCTAAATTCCAATCAAACAAAATTTAATCAACCCTTCAATTTCAAATTAAAATACACCAGAAATGGTCAAATATCAAAACTCACTTTGCTGTTTTTGAGCGAAGTCCATTGTTTTGGAGTAGTGAAGAGTTGATTGCAGTATCACCTTTTTTTCTTTGTCGGAGGCACGTTGGATATTAGTTTTGGATTTGACATGACGGGTTAAGATTGCATGACAACTTTCAGCTGTTGTTCGATATTACGTATCCCAGCTCCTCTTCTCTCCAGCTTTGCTACAGAAGCATGGATAAGTACACCACCCTGTTTCCCATGTAAAGCCAAACCAAACCCATATGCTTGTATCCACGGGATGCAATGGTTTTCGAGAATGTGGTGTTTGGGAAGTACCTTTTCACTAAAGTGTCTCCTGTAGAATGACATGTACGTTTTGATGCATGTTGTCAAAGTGTGGTAGTCCGTCTTTTGACACTGGTTGGCCGTGTGAGATGTGAATGTGAACGTCCCGAAACGCGTTGTTTAAATGATTGAATTTTTCTATGAGAGTGTAAGCGGTGTCAATTATGTTTTGGTTGTGGGTGTTTTCTACTGTTTCTTTTACAATAAATGCAGTGAGGTCTTTATAAACGCGACTCATGATGTATTTGTGGCAGTGATTGCCAATGAAAGAGCGGCCGTGATATGCCTGCGGTGTGATGTTGTGCGAGTCAAGTGTGCTGTCTAAATGGGAACAGATAGGGCCAGTCCTAGGGTTAGGGGGTTCGTGCTCTAACTCCGACAACCTGTCTTCTTTCTCCGTCTGTTGTTTTTGAAAGTTAATTTTCTCCTGTTCAGAGTGAGAAAGTACATCGCAACCTTCTAAATGTCTAACCTCCCCATTTAGTTCCTCCCCACAACTCCATATGTCTTATCTTGTCCACGCAAGCTTTACAGATGGTTTTTTAATGTGCTGTCTGTGAGTCCATTGTAATGCTAACACCTAAGGCAAACAGAGTGTCCGACGCAAATTTAGAACACTGCAGGGGTCGTCTTTTCTGTGCCTTCTGCTTGACTGCCAGTGTTCTGCCACCACAAGTTCTGAAACGTTCGTGCAGCTTTTGAAAAAGCGAATCCTCTGTAGGTTTCTCCATTTCTTAAATGGGCTAAAATATTCCAAAAAAGCGATGAGAAGTGTTGGAAAAATAACGAGTTATTTAAGAAGAAAAATGAAAGATCACATGCGAGTGAATCACAGGGTAGGGGGTACCCTTTTTTTAAAAATCGTATAAAATCACACATTCGCTTCCCACAAATAACATTTGCTCACACGGTTCAAATATTGCTGTTTCAAGTGAAGCAGAGAAATCTGAGTGAAAAATCTGAGTTTGGCTTCTGAGATAATAAACTCCAAAATGGAATGTAATTTAAAATGCAACATTAGATGAACAAAACACTTGTACTGCAAAATGCGTAACTGCTATAACACCAGTGAGATTTCCGGAGCGAAAGTCATTCAAAGAGGGATCGTCTTGTTAGTCTTAAGATGATCTTTAATATGAGATGATAAACAGGCTTCTAGGTTTATCAGATCAGGAGAAATAACGAGGGAAAGTGATACGAAAATTACCAGAACCGAGTTACACAGGCACAGCGGCGGGCATCGCTATCGTCACGGTTGTTAAGCACGGGAGTGGCCGACTGACACTGATTTATTACCTTCACCCGCGAGGTCAGACTGGGGCTCGGCCACCAAGTAAAGTACCACTTTCAGTCGCATTTTAACAGCCATGCAGTATTCACGCGATAGTTACCGCGTACATCTATGATTCACACACCCTGTGCGAATAAAATTTCATAGTATTAACACAGTATTCACGCGATAGTTACCACGTACATCTATGGTTCACACACCCTGTGCGAATAAAATTTCATAATATTCGCACACCCTGTGCGATTACAATTCCATAGTATTCACACACCCTGTGCGAATAACTACAGCCATTAGAGTGTTACTGCTATTCTAATTCGCCTTTCACTAGTTTGTTTATATCATCATCTTAGTCTTAAACTATGGAAGGTGCTAACAAAACTTCTTACTACAAGGGCTGTCCCACAGAAAATCGGAATTTGGCTGTAATTTGAAAACTATTCAATATTTTCACATTTTGTAAGCGCACACTTGTAAAACAATCATTTAGAAATTTCCCGATTGACCACCATGAGCATCGAACAAACCAAACGAACACAGCAGTTCTCCAAAGATGGCTACCCCTTGGAAAATTGGTCAAGGGTAGAAGTGAGGTCTGTCATTCGGTTTCTGACCGCAAAATGTCTCAAACCTATAAAAATACACACTGAAATAAAGTCAGTTTACGGGGAGAAAGTAATAGCAAAGTCACAGGTATATGAGTGGTGTAGTAAGTTCAGAGCCGGGCATACGGATGTCAATGACAAAGTTCACCCAAGACCTTGTTTTTCTGCCAAGACTGAGGACAACAAGAGTCATGCAGCGAACTCATTTAAACAGACAGGCGCATAAAAATTCGCGAAATTTCAGAGCCGCAAAATATTTCAAAGTCG
>NW_004797782.1:218598-231646 GCF_000002075.1 Aplysia californica
GCCGGATTTGACACTATACAGGGAAAGGATTCCCGTCCAGGACCAAGCTCGTTTCCTCGGCGTCATTTTCGACAAAAAACTCACATTCATACCACACATCAAAGACCTTCGTGTGAGGTGCCAGAAAGCGTTAAACGCTTTGAAAATTCTATCGAATCCGGAGTGGGGCGGGGACTCAAAACACTTTCTCCACCTGTACATCTCCCTTGTCCGTTCCAGGCTTGACTACGGCTGTCAAGTCAACGGATCGGCAAAACCACACATATTAAAAATGCTAGACCCAATACAGAACCAAGGACTCCGCCTCGCTCTGGGGGCTTTCCGCACTTCTCCGGTGGAGAGCCTCCAGGCCGAGGCCAACGTACCACCACTCTCACTCAGACGCACACAACTCTCACTACAATACGCAGTTAAACAGAGCTCAACACCGGAAAATCCAGCGCACAACAGCATTTTTCAAACAAATCCAGAAACCAGAAACAGATTCCAAAACAACGAAAAACTCATCAAACCTTTCGGCCTCAGAATCCTTGAGGACCTCAAAAACTTACACTTTTCCAAACAAGACATCCAACAAATACTTTTCCCCGACCTCCCTCCGTGGCACCTCACCAAGGCAAAAGTAGATTTACAGCTGACCACACACAACAAAGAGAGCACAAACACCAAAACTTTTCAAACAGAATACAAAAAACTAATAGATAAATACCCCGGTGCGGAGCTCATCTTCACGGATGGCTCCAAAAAAGACAATGAAGTGGGCGCCGCAGCCCTATCTCCCAACAATACACACCAGAGGAGACTCCATCCTGAAGCCTCCATTTTCACTGCGGAGGCCACTGCCATTGACATGGCACTGGACTCTGTAGAAAATTCTCCTAACAAATCTTTCCTTATCCTTTCTGACTCTGTCTTGCATCACCTCACTCACAAACTACACACTCTTACACCCAAAAATAGTTAGGCTACAACAGAAAATCCATACACTATCCGAAACAGGAAAAAACATCATGTTCGCATGGATACCCAGCCATGTGGGCATCCGAGGAAACGAGCAGGTAGACGACCTGGCGAAGAAAGCTTCATCCCTTCTGCTGGGATCAACGACAAACACTCTCCCACAGACTGACTTTAGAAATAAAGTCAAAAAGTACACCTCCAGTCTGTGGGAGAGCCACTGGGAAAACCAGAAAAATAATAAATTATATGAAATTAAACCCAAACTAGAACAGCAAAATCCTTCGGATCTCTCCAGAAGAGACGAAGTCATTTTTACTCGATTGCGCATCGGACACACGGCCCTGACCCACAAATACCTCCTACAGGGAGATGAGAAGCCGTTCTGTGTCGGATGCGACACAGATTTTACCATTAGACACATTTTAACAGAATGTCTAGATTTTGGAGAGATCCGAAGGAAATATTATAAATGCAAGAAATTGCAGGATATTTTATGGCGAGTTGTAGAGTGAATTTGATATTATTAAAAAATTTTATTGTTACTTAAAAGTTGATTTAGATTACAAATGTATTTACACCGAATTTTAATATTTTAACTTTTTAGCATTTTAAAGTAAATTAGTTAGCCAGTCGTGAAGTGAACATTCGCAGAGGTGAACAACTTGTGTTTCCCGCGCTCATATGACCTTAGCAGTTGCGAGCGCCGTAAAACCTTATACTATACATACATACATCTCTCCTCCTCTTGTTTTATGTATGTAACTCTCTTGTAACGCATCTATTCTTCAACACTTATATGACCTTATTGTTGCAATGCAGCATTAACAAGTGACGTAAAACTCTTACTAAAACTATTTTTTTTAAACTCTTCTTCCTCTTCCTTCACTGGAGCATAAATTTGATGAATTGATTAATTATGCGCACATTTATTTACCAACTTCACCATACACTACTACTTCCGACATGTTGACTGAGATGACTCCTCGCTCCTTCTGTCCCTATAGGAAATAACAAGGGGAAGTGACTTTGAGAGGAACAGACTATGAAATGTACGGCGTGACATAGTTTTGAATCGCTGCGTCACCGATTTCGCGTAAATAACATGATGCGAAGAGGGGCCAGCTGACGAGTGAAATATCTCTCACTAGTCATCTCCGGTTTCAGATAGTCTTTTTACGGTCAAAAGGGTGGATGAAGAGAAAAAAAAATTCCCGTAGAATCATATGAAAGTTAATAAAGGATTGACAGGATTTTGATATAAGACAAGACTTTGAATTGAGATAATGTGTATGATGTCCTATTTGCCTCTTTGTGGTCCCTTTTATGCATCTGTGAGGATTCTTATATATAAATGTGTTTCTAAAAAAATAGTTAGGCCTAAATATCTTTATTCAAATTTTATATAAATAATAAATTACATTTATTTCTTAAACAGTTCTTGGGTTTTGGCCAGTTTTTTAAGGTAAAGAGGATGGGGGTAGAAACAAATTTCCCTTTACTCTTAACGTAGTTGTTTTGGGGTTTAGACGTAATTAACTTGTGACTCGATTCAGCAACACTGGTGATGTACAAAATAACTTCAATTAAGCATGACCATCACTCAAAACGTAACATATGACATATCAAATTGAAGGAAATTGAATAAGGAATACACTTCAACATGAAACAAGGATTAATTTTGAACATAAGTATGCATTACAAGGGTTAGAAATGGCGATGATGGTGTGAAAAATACATTTTCACAGAAAAGATTACTAACATTAAACATGTGAAAGCGAATCAACTTAGCTATCTTTTCATATACAGGCTAAGAGAGGACTCCATAAATTTCTGAATCTGCAGCTTTTTATTTGAATGCAATTATATTCCAAGTTTTTCTTGAGTTATGATATTTAGACAGAGTCCTGTTAGATCGTTTTGTTGATTCAAGGGCGCAAGAACTAATTCACTCGTTTTTCGCCAGAACGACGCTTTGACGAAGTGAAACTAGATGTTTTCGTTTCCTAAACCCCTTTCCAAGTTTTCAATAACAATAAAAAGTATTTATAAATAATGGATCATGTTAATACGAAACAAAACTCTGAGGCACCCTATCATAGCGATATATCGTCGATACGTCCGCAAGGGGTACGGGCTCGCGCGATATATCAGCGATACGTCCAGAAAGAGTTAATTTCCTGTGAAGGTCAACAATAAATAAAGTATTATGTGAGGCAGCGTGGAGGAATCAGGCTCTCGTCAATTTTTGGGCATATTGAGTTATTGGTATCTTCTTAAAGCTTGTTCATTTGTCTTGCTTTCAATGAAAAAATTACCCATCCATCTTCAATAGAAGTGGAGATATTTTGGAATGAAGGAGTTGGGGGTCACCTGGTTTAAGAGGTAAAATTAGCGAGAAAATGGCCGCAAAAGCTTGGTAAATTCCAAAGCTGGAGAGTCCATGGAAACTGTAAATTTATATTTTTGTGCCTTTAATAAACGTTTTCGGTGAAATCCTCAAAGGAATGTGTTTGTAAATAGACATAAAAGGTGTTGAACCAAAAAACAAAAATTTGATAAAAATTGCTAAGCAGGGAGAAAACTGCTGTTTTCTTCGATTTCATTATTTTTACGAGAGCCTGATTCCACCATGCTGCCCCACATACCAATGGAAAAGTCATTGAGTGGAGACAATAATTGTGTGTCACGTGTATGATTCCTATTTGCCTATGTGGTCTTCTTTTTTCCTGTGGCCTTCTTACTTTGTTTTTAAAGATAGAAGTAAGTAAAATTGACTTTTTTTATCATCCCAATATATATGGAGAGAGAGAGAGAGAGAGAGAGGCAAAGAAGAAAAAAGTTGTATTTAGTGAAATTGGTTTCATTTCTAATTTTGAATATCAAAGAACATCAATTCCACAAAATATACCACCAAAAATAAATTTTTTGTAATTTTAGGCCAATTGGTAGGGATGACAGCTGTATTAGTGATGGATGAAAAACCTGTGAAGATTAAAAAGTTGGATTCAGGTGCCCTTAAGTATGCCTTAAATGATGGAGCGAAAAAGGTATCAGTGTGTTGATAGTCAGGCCTGTATCTTTTTTTTAAAATGTGATATAGTACAGTTGTAATAAATTACATTTATCTCTTAATAGTTATTGGGTTTAAGATAGGTTGGGTTTTTTTAAGGTCAAAAGGGTGGATGTAGAAGAAAAAAATTCCTATAAATTAATGTGAAGGTCGATACAATTATAAAAGTATCAATGGAAAAGGGATAAACTGGACTTTGATTTGAGATAATTTGTATGATGTCCTATTTGCCTCTATGTGGCCTTCTTATGTCTTTCTAAAGAATGGTTAGGCCTGTATATCTTTATTAAAATTTGATATGAATAATAAATTACCCTACCTCTTTAAAAGTTCTTGGGTTTTGGCCAGTTTTTTGGGGTAAAGAGGATGGATGTAGAAACAAATTTCCCTTATATTCCTGTGAAGGTCAACATCAATGGAAAAGTAGTGGAGACAATATTATAATGTGTCACATATGTATAATTCCTATAACCTTTGTGGTCTTCTTTATGCCTATGTGGCCTTCTTACTGTGTTTCTGAAAATAGAAATAAAATTGACATTTTTTCTCATCCTTTCATCTACATGATAAAATAGAGACAAAGAAGACAAAAGTTGTATTCAGTGATTGAAATTGATTTAATTCTAATTTATATCAAGGAACATCAATTCCCCAAAATATATCACCAACAATTGTAATAATTTTAGGCCAATCGGTAGAGATGACAGCTATTTAGTGAGGGGTGAAAAACCTGCGAAGATTGACAAATAGGATTCAGGTGCCCTTAAGAATGTCTTAGATCAGTGGTTGTCAAAGTGGGCGCTACCGCCCCTGGTGGCGACAGTTTGGGGGGGGGGGGAGAGCTGTGGCGAAATTGGGTGATTGGGGGCGGTAGTGGGCGTTAAGGGAGCTGTAAGAAATTTTCATGAAATGTAACAACATAAAAAATTGTGAAGGGAAAGAAGCCACATAAAAAACAAAAATTGATAGCTTAGGCTTAGTTTACAATACTACTTATTACTAAGAACTTTCTTTCCCAGCACGCATTCCCATATATAAAGAAGATTCGTCCCGACAAATCTTACAAAGATCTGGCATACTTCAAAATTCTAAAGATCAATTTTCAGAAATGAAAATCAGTTAAATAGATGTTTGCAGCCGTGTCGATCAAGCTGATGAAGGCTTACGGGCAACTTATAATTTATCTCTGCTAATTGCAAAAGAAGGCAAACCACGTACTATCCGTGAAGACCTCATATTGCCTGCAATAAGAGAGATGGTCAGAACAGTCCTGCACTGTGCCCTGAGCCTGTGTTGAAAGTTCTTGCCACTAAGTGGCAATACCGTTCAAAAGACATATGGATGGGATGGCAGCAAATGTTCAGGAATCATTGTGCAAAATGCTTAAAGGACGTGAGTTCAGCCTTCAACTGGATATCGGTTCATAGAGGGTGAGGAAATAATGCAAGAATTGTTATTTGCAAAAATGTGGGAAACAGATACCAAAGACGAGTCCATTTTCAAAGTGGCCCAAGAATTTTTTTAGGAGAAACAGATCCCGCTGACCAATATAGTTGCCTGTGCAATAAATGGGTCACCGTCGATGATAGGTCGGTACCGTGGATTTAATGAGCTTCTTGAAGAAATCAGTCCCTGGTGGCAAAAAAACCTGAATGAAAGTCTGCATGACACACTGGCCATTGTCATCAAGTGTGTGAACAAGATCAAAGTACACGCTTTGAACTCGAGATTATTCCAACAGCTGTGCACTGAAAATGACGAGGACTTTCAATGCCTACTTTTGCACTCTGAAATCCGGTGGCTCTCAAAAGGAAACTGTTTAACACGATTATTGTTCTGCCTGTGCTGGAGGTTTTTTTGTGGGGGGGGTTTTTTTCAAGTAACAGACAGTGATCTCTCCGTAAACTGAAAGAACACAAGAACAACATTGCGTTCCTCACAGATCTTTTCACAAAGTTCAATCTGTTCACCTTGCAGCTGCAGGGGGGTAACACCAACCTGATCAGGGCAAAATCCATGCTTTCGTCATTGTTTTCAAAATTGGAAATGTTCCACCGAAACATTGGCTGAAGTGAATTTGCTCAGTTTCCTAGCTTGACCGAGACACTGAAAGAAGGGCAGGTTTCTGACGAGGAACTAGAAATATATACCAACCACCTCAGAGATGTCCATGCTGATATGAAGACAAGGTTTACTGATATCTTTTAACTGGAAATTCCAGACTGGGTACTGGACCCACTCAACACTGGAACGGATGGTGACTTGACCGTGGCTATTGAAGAAGAGCTTCTGAGAATGAAAAGTGACTTTGAAATCAAACAATTGTTCAAGAAGTTGTACCAGTCATTCTGGTTGAAAACTGTTGAGCAAGACGAACCTTCCCTGTGGGAAAAGATCAAATTGTTGTTCAGCGCTTTTCCCGCCTCCTGTTTAGTAGGAAGGGCATTCTGTGCAGTAACAAGGTTGCTGACAAAGCAGAGGACAAAAACTAAGGATCACAGAGCTTGGCGATTTGCATCTGCTACTGACCAATCTGAAACCCAATGTTGATTCATTGGTTTCGTCTCACCAGGTCCATCCTTCAATGACTTATTTGTATATGCTTACTCCGTAGTTTACCCTTACTTGATACGTCAATGGGTCTTTCCCTCTTTTTTTTTGGCTTTTTTTTTTCTTTTTTAAAAAGCAAAATACTCACTTGTTTAATAGAGTTTGTTATGTGCATGTCCTGCCACTGGTGATGAAACTGATGATGGTGATGATGATGATGATTACGATGATGGGGATAATTACAGACTAAGATCCATGCATACTTTTTTTTTCGTGTGGTTTCTCACATTTGCACAACTTAATAATATTTTTATGTTCTACAATGGAGATATTTGATATGCAAATCTCGGGCAACTTTATTTCATCACCTTGATGGGAGAAAACGTTTCATAAAGATAATGTTAATCTGTTTTCAAACCAATTATCACTGTTGTGGGGGGTTGTTTGTGTTTTGCTTCTGTAAATGTAATAATACATGTTTTACTTTTATTGATGTTAATAATACGGGTCGTTTAATACCAATGACAACTATATGCATAAAATGACAGTATTATGTTCTCAATGCCCTTGCATAATGTTGAAGAAAAGGTGTGTTTTATTATTATCTCTCGTACACTCTTAATTTAAGACTGTAATGATGGTGATTTGTGACCCACCTAATATTCAAAACCAAATCATTAGAATTTAGGCACGTTATTTTGTACAGTGCTGTTTGAGCTCTCTCTTTATTTGCGATTGTTATTATATTATGCATGTCGTTATGTCAGATTGATGGTTGGGGTGGAGTAGGGGGCGCTGGAACTCTGCTGGGTGAAAAAGGGGGCGGTGGGTGAAAAAAGTTTGAAAACCACTGCCTTACATGATGGAGTGAAAGAGGCTGCAGTTTTACGATAGTTAGGCCTATATCATTTTTAAAATGTGAATATAATAAATTCATGTGAAGGTCAGTACAATCATTTATGTGGAAAACTCATTGAGTGGACTTCGATTTGAAGCAATAACTATGTGTGTGTGATGTTTTATTTGCCTATGTGGCCTTCTTAATGTGTTTCTAAAAATAGAAAATATTTTTTCTCATCTTTACATCGGCAAAGTTTTCAGTTAAATTGTTTTTGGTTTTAATTTATACCAAGGAACACAATGTACCCAAACTTTTTGTACTTTTAGGCCAATTGGTTGAGATGACATCCATTTTAGGACCATGACCTTACTGGTTCAAATTTGAAATGCAAACAAATAATTAATCACCTTACATAAAAATTATTGTTTTCAAATTTTGTTAAGGCTATTTCAACTCTGATATTTTACCTACTTTAGACTCTTGAGATTTCTATAATTTGAAACTTAGGACATTTCACTAATATTGCTAGAGTAGCCTCCATTTGGCGCCCAGGCATCACTGTTTGAGATGCATATTTGTATATGTCTTGTAGGTTCATAATTATAACTTATATTAATCTATTTTCGTTCTTGTTTTGATCTTTTAAATTTAAAAAAATCAAAATGGCGGAAAGATGGGACTAATTTGAGCAAAATGCAACTCACATTTTTAATATGAAAAGAAAATCAATTTTTTTTTCAGAGAATTTTTTTTGGGGGGGGGGGGGGGGGGGGGCATTTCATCAGAATCAAGTTAAGTTTAGACTCTGTATGTAAAAGTACCAAAATGGGTAAATTAGATAAAAGCATAAGATCTAGTCCCAACTTTGATTAGGGTCTGGATTGGGTGCCTGGACTGCCTTCTAGTTATAGTTTGTGACCACGATTTGGTTAGTTAATCCATCTAAATATTTCCTCTTGGATGTGTATTTTCAGGTGCTGATCGACATTTTGGGCTATAAGGAATCGCACGCGCTGATGGACGGTCGTCTACTCATCTGCACAATCGCCATTGGCTTTGCAATGTTTGCCTTGATATGGGACTACTTCCACCCTTTCCCACTGTCCAGAAATGTGCTCATGCTGTGTGTTATATCGTATCCTTTTATCGGAAAAATGGTTTCAGATAAATATCTTCTGCGAGCTGTTCAAATATACTAAGCTTAGGAAACATAATTTATCAGAACAGAGAGAAAGGCCTATCTCAATCCGATAAAAAAAATGTTCCTACTTGATTGGGGAGGGGGGGGCGTGTTCTTGCTTTTTTCAACATTTAGAATTTGAACATTGTATTTGTGGAGCAAATGCAACCGATACCACAGATTACATGGGTCTCTATATTCCGCTATTTATCGGATATCCGCTACTGCCATTTCCGCCACTAAACTCCGTTACTGCGACAGCGGGCCAATCAAAAAGAGAGTTGCTGGGAGCAGGGTGACTGTCAGACCCCGGGAATTCGAAGAAAAAAAAATTGCAGAGACCCGCGAAAATAATATAAAAGATCACGAATATTTGAAAACCAAAGTCGATAAAGTCTTTAAGATCATTTTTGCAGGTCGCTTTTCCCGGTCCGAGAGTACGTTTCACGCAAACAGGCAGCTATGGCGGCAAGCGGAATTGTATGTGACCCGAGGCTCGACCAGAAAATCAAGATCTACTTTCGCTTTCGTTACCACCCAGAAATTTGTCAGTACATGTTTATAGTCTGATAACGCAACATTTGTAACATGTAGGTTCTGCGTTACAAACGTAGTGTCGCCATGAAAATAATCAATATAATTCGTCACTGTGCTTTCGCTTGAGGGGTCAAAAAGTAAAAGAAAGCTATACAAGCGTCTTGTCGGGCTCGCTTACTGAAACCTCCTTGCCGGTCAGTGAACCTGCGTGCGTTCTCAGCGCTGCGAAATACAGGACTCCGGAGTGAGGGGAGATTATTGATTTTTTTTTTTAAGATACACTCGGGGATGGGGGAGGGGGGGGGGGGGGCTGGACGCCACATCAGAGGACAAAAAAAACTGAACTTGGAAGCACATTTTTAATTTTTAGAATTTGATTACTACTACAGCTCTCTGCAAAGTAAAGTGCGCGTTGGTGCAGGCCTTGTGTGAAATCGGGAACCGTCATAACTTGTAAGCGTGTTATTGAACTTAGGGGCCTAAGTGTTCGCGTTTCATTGGACGGGTGACAGTACTTCGTCACTGTAAGTCTCTAAACGCGTAAGTCCGGAATTTAATATTTTGGTTTTATTTTACTCCAATAGGTTTCCCCCACCTCCTCTATAAATATTAAAGTCATTGAACAAATGAAAATTGCACTTTTTGTCACGGATTCTAAACATGCGTAACAGAATTTAAACTTGATTTGAAACTCTAAACGCAGAAGTCGCAACGGGGCACTTTCGTTTAAAACAATAATTTTGTTTAATTTTTGGTTCAAGTAAGAGCGTACAGGTGAGTTATGTCATTTCTTCCTTCATATTAAAATGTGTATGTAAGATACTTTTCGAAATTATCATGTGTTTATTTAGATAAATCTTTGTTTTGTGTAATACATTCCGACATCAGCGTTTAGAGCTTACAAAGTCGCCCATAATTCTGTAAGCTTCACGGTGACTTGCAAGGAGATTGTCAAGACTTACGCGTTTCGTTTTCATGTGAAAGATTAAGCCCATTGACACCGTTTAGATCTCAATAATATAGATTAATTATTATGTATTGTTAGTCACAGTCACAGGTTTAGATCTCATCAATGTTGATTATTTTTGGGGTTTTAATTAGTCATAGATGTATCTCAGCAATGTGGATTGATCGTTATTATATTTTTAACCTGCTATAAGATTCATGTTTCCCAAAGTCAAACGCCATTGAAAGTGGGGATTATTTTTTGAAACATTTAAATTTACTTTTACTTTAGAAGAAACGTACTTTATTATACATTTAATAACTTATATTATTATTTATATTTCAGTCATGAACCACTTTTCACGGGGCTATAAACTGTTACGGCTGTCTAAAACTGTAGCAGTAAACCCTCCAGTGAAGCCTCCATGACCACGGTCAAGGGGATATACCCAGCACCTCTCTAAGGGAAATGCTTGTCCTCACTCCTCAGAGGGACATGCCCACGAGTCTTCTCTGTATGAACCACAGGACAATTTTAGGGATATATCATTGACTCATTTGTTAGATATGTCAGTGAATAGCAGTGATTTAGTGTCTTTTGATTACAATGAGGCTAATGGGAAGGAATGTTGTCACTGAAACTGCTGCTGACCTGCGTGACGATAAATCTAGTCATTTTCAGAATGTTCTTGATTTGAGTATGTCTATACATGATAATGGAGAAACAGATGTAAATGATGGTGGAGAAATGGTTCTTGATGTGAAAATATGTGATGCTAGAGATAAGGCTCATGATGTGAAGGTGTGTGATGGTAGATATGGGTCTCTTTTTGAGAATGCTGATTGCAGCAGAGAAAATGTTCTTAATCATAATGCGAATGCATATAACGGTGGAGATAAAATTTTTTATTCCAATATGTATGATGGTAGAATTGAAGCTTTTGAGTTGTTAAATGGCACTGATCGTATAGGTGAAATTGTTGATTCCAACATGTATGATGA
The DNA here is from genome assembly GCF_000002075.1 of Aplysia californica. Taxonomy (NCBI): domain Eukaryota; kingdom Metazoa; phylum Mollusca; class Gastropoda; order Aplysiida; family Aplysiidae; genus Aplysia; species Aplysia californica. The sequence continues at coordinate 229,684 of NW_004797782.1, forward strand.
AGATTTGGATTTGAATGTCACTGACCAGAGAGGCGAACATGTTGATTCCAATATATGTGTTGATAGAGGTGAGGCTCTTGTTAATCGATCATGTGGTTATGTAAACGACAGCGATAATGTGAAAATAATTAATGGAAAGAAGACAAAGCTTGAAAGGGAAAACTGGGAGAGATTTGTGAACTCAAGAAACGTGAAGCAGGGCAATCTTTAGAAGGAAGGCAATAGAGGGTTTGAGAACGTTGAAAAGGATAGAAGAACTTTGGGGAAAGATGCTCCTGCAAGGTCAAGTGTAATCAGTGTTCGAATGTCACAGAAGAAGAGAGGTAGGAAATATTTTATTTCTTATTGTCGCTGCCCTGGCCAGAGAATGGTGTATTTTTGCATGGACATGTATGCGAGGTGCCAGCCAAACAGAGAAAAGCAGCGTCTGCAGCAATCCTGTAGGACTACGTCCCTGCAGTATTTTCTGAAAACCAGTAGAGGCAGATTCAGGGTCTGCTGTCAGACGTTTTTGTCCACAATAGGACTCAAGGAACGGTACGGTATGTGAGACACCATCGCGGAGGACCAGGTGATCTTTTATCAACAGGGAATGAGTCTTCTTGGAGACCAGCATCTGACTCTGATGCGCAATTACATCTGTGAGCCTTCCTTGAAAGTCTGTCTAAACAGAGTCTCACTATTGCCATTGCCGAAAGAAAAGCTCCAAGCTATATTTAGAGGCAGTTTTCCATTGCAGGACCGATCTATTTCGTCTCTATGAAACAAAATGTAAAGAAAAGAAGATGGAGGCTCTTTCTCATCCAATTCTTGACGATGAGTTACAGAAAATGAATCTTTCTCTTTTCAAACCGCGTAAAGATCAGTATGATCTCTGATGAAGGCAATGCCGATGAAGACATATCTGGCTCATGGGCAGAAGAAAGAAAGGGCACAGCAAGAGATGGCAGGAGATGAGGAAATGGTCCAAAATAACGACACGACAAAGGTCATTACTGTGGATCTACAGTCAGTTTTGCTTTGCCCCATGCTGAAAGCATCAGCATTATACTATACGACCAGACTCTGTATCCATAACTTCACAATATTTGATTTAAAGTCACACGGTGTCCAATATGCTATGTCTGGCACGATGCGGAAGGGGGCTTGTTTGCTCACGAATTTGCATTGTGGATGACTTGGAAAGTGATCTGTCTTTTGATAGGTACATCGTCTATTCCGATGGATGTACTTTTGAGAACAGAAACAAAACATTAGCCACTGCTCTTTCCAGGTTCGCCGTGATGCATGACAAGGAAGTAGAGCAGAAAATACTTGAGAGGGGCCTCATGATGATGGAGGTGGATAACGTCCACAGTGTTATCGAAAGACGAATAAAGAATAAGAAGATTTTCCTTCCTATCGACTATGTTTGATTAATTGAAGAAGCCCGAAGAAAGCTATATCAGCACTCTGTGGAGCATTTGACTCACACGTTCTTCTCAAATGTTGATGGTGTGAACACCCTTAGTTGCATCCTTCCAGGAAAGAAAGCTGGGGATGCTACAGTTACTGACATCAGGGCTCTGAAATACCTGCCTGATGGAAAAATACTCTATAAACTTGGATTCGGGGACGAATGGTCAGTTTCCAGAGAAAAGAAATCAGTCTACAGCACTGATTGCCACTCCCAAGAAGCTGTTTTATGCAAGCAGGAGCATCTCAAATGCCTAATTCAAACATTTGCAAGCACTAAAATCAGTAATATCATCGGAATGTTGGGCATTTTATGACAAGTTGAAACATGACTGAATCGGGAATGTTTTTAACTTTAACAATACACTTTATCAAAGTAATCAATTTTTTATACAATTATTATACAAGCTTGCGCAGCCCATAAGGCTGATACGGAGGAACGCTATCTCTCCCTGTCTAAGGCCAATCTCTTGATCTGCTGTCCCCATGACCATCCCTTGGACTTCAT
>NW_004797782.1:231746-241990 GCF_000002075.1 Aplysia californica
TTGAAAAGGATAGAAGAACTTTGGGGAAAGATGCTCCTGCAAGGTCAAGTGTAATCAGTGTTCGAATGTCACAGAAGAAGAGAGGTAGGAAATATTTTATTTCTTATTGTCGCTGCCCTGGCCAGAGAATGGTGTATTTTTGCATGGACATGTATGCGAGGTGCCAGCCAAACAGAGAAAAGCAGCGTCTGCAGCAATCCTGTAGGACTACGTCCCTGCAGTATTTTCTGAAAACCAGTAGAGGCAGATTCAGGGTCTGCTGTCAGACGTTTTTGTCCACAATAGGACTCAAGGAACGGTACGGTATGTGAGACACCATCGCGGAGGACCAGGTGATCTTTTATCAACAGGGAATGAGTCTTCTTGGAGACCAGCATCTGACTCTGATGCGCAATTACATCTGTGAGCCTTCCTTGAAAGTCTGTCTAAACAGAGTCTCACTATTGCCATTGCCGAAAGAAAAGCTCCAAGCTATATTTAGAGGCAGTTTTCCATTGCAGGACCGATCTATTTCGTCTCTATGAAACAAAATGTAAAGAAAAGAAGATGGAGGCTCTTTCTCATCCAATTCTTGACGATGAGTTACAGAAAATGAATCTTTCTCTTTTCAAACCGCGTAAAGATCAGTATGATCTCTGATGAAGGCAATGCCGATGAAGACATATCTGGCTCATGGGCAGAAGAAAGAAAGGGCACAGCAAGAGATGGCAGGAGATGAGGAAATGGTCCAAAATAACGACACGACAAAGGTCATTACTGTGGATCTACAGTCAGTTTTGCTTTGCCCCATGCTGAAAGCATCAGCATTATACTATACGACCAGACTCTGTATCCATAACTTCACAATATTTGATTTAAAGTCACACGGTGTCCAATATGCTATGTCTGGCACGATGCGGAAGGGGGCTTGTTTGCTCACGAATTTGCATTGTGGATGACTTGGAAAGTGATCTGTCTTTTGATAGGTACATCGTCTATTCCGATGGATGTACTTTTGAGAACAGAAACAAAACATTAGCCACTGCTCTTTCCAGGTTCGCCGTGATGCATGACAAGGAAGTAGAGCAGAAAATACTTGAGAGGGGCCTCATGATGATGGAGGTGGATAACGTCCACAGTGTTATCGAAAGACGAATAAAGAATAAGAAGATTTTCCTTCCTATCGACTATGTTTGATTAATTGAAGAAGCCCGAAGAAAGCTATATCAGCACTCTGTGGAGCATTTGACTCACACGTTCTTCTCAAATGTTGATGGTGTGAACACCCTTAGTTGCATCCTTCCAGGAAAGAAAGCTGGGGATGCTACAGTTACTGACATCAGGGCTCTGAAATACCTGCCTGATGGAAAAATACTCTATAAACTTGGATTCGGGGACGAATGGTCAGTTTCCAGAGAAAAGAAATCAGTCTACAGCACTGATTGCCACTCCCAAGAAGCTGTTTTATGCAAGCAGGAGCATCTCAAATGCCTAATTCAAACATTTGCAAGCACTAAAATCAGTAATATCATCGGAATGTTGGGCATTTTATGACAAGTTGAAACATGACTGAATCGGGAATGTTTTTAACTTTAACAATACACTTTATCAAAGTAATCAATTTTTTATACAATTATTATACAAGCTTGCGCAGCCCATAAGGCTGATACGGAGGAACGCTATCTCTCCCTGTCTAAGGCCAATCTCTTGATCTGCTGTCCCCATGACCATCCCTTGGACTTCATCTCCTGTTCAATGCTCCTTCGTCCGGTCTCTGGTGGGCGGTCCCCTCTTTTTGTTCATCTGGCTCTCCTGGGAGTGACATTTGGGTCCATTCTAAGGAGAAGTCCAATCCAGCTCCACCTTTTCCTTCTCACCACTACGAATATTGGTTAGATAATTGTTTTTTCAGGCAGTTCTTTATTTTAATTTTATATAGTTATGGATCATTAACTTGAATAAGTCTTCTTAGGGATTTTTTTTCGGGGGAGGTTGAATGATATAATATGGAATCATTTCAAATTTCTACTCGGTGATATTGAATTGATGTGCTTTTTTATTATGTAAAATGTTCTGTTATGTTATATCATGTGTTACAGTTACAGCATTACTTTAATACAGTTGAAAATTAGCTTGAACGAATGAACTGGCTTCTTTTCGTAATTTGTTGGGTGACTGGAAGGCTGCTCCCGTATGCTTTGCTACTTCTCACACAAGCTACATTTTGTCATTCTAAGGGTTTTCTTCTGTTGTCTTTCGTCATAATCCTCTTACTTATAATAGACCTACAGTCGATTGGTGTTGTAAGTGTGAAAGGACTGGAAAATAAGAATAATAACAACCAGATATATAGTTAATATACCAATTAATTCGACCAACCAATATTACTTGCAAAGTCAAATGCACCTAGAATCTATAAAACCAATCTGCCTTATTTCTACAAAGTCCTTTGCATAGTTTTTCTAATAAATAAACTGAAAGATTCGTGCTGTAAACATGCAAGCCAATGATTCACAAGCCACATGTTAAAATAATGAAAGCTCTAAACGCGTATGGATAACCACGGCCACCTGCCGCAGACTTACGCGAGTAGAGCTTACAAACTTTCTGCTCCAATTCATAACGCAAGTCAGCGTGTTCGATTTACGTGTTTAAATGTTTCAAATTTAGAGTCTCTAAACACGTAAGTCTGTTTTATGGTCAATTTTCAAAAACAAAAGAATTTTCATATTGACAGTTGTATACATAGAAGTATTGTGTACAAGATGTAAAAAGAGCAGTACATTTGCATTCTGTTTTTACTATTTATTACGTTTTTTTGTCTCTCCTGTAAAATTTGCCTCAACGGACTTACGCGTTTAGAAACTTACAGGGACGACTTATATTAATTCTCTATATTTTAGCTTTCTGTAGAAGATTTGCAGATTTTCAGTGTCACTGCATCTTGCCCTCCCACAATTCTTACACCTCTCACACTGAATAGGTCTTTTGAGTCTGAGCATTAATTTTTGTCTTTCACGTTTATTATAATATGAATCATGACACCCAGACTGGTTCATGACAGTCGATATTCTGGTTCTAGGCTTTTTCTCAGGCTCAAAACTGGAATCAGGCGCTCGTCAATTTTTTAGTACAGTCCATGCTGGCTTTAAGCACGGTCATCGGGAGAAAGCTTAAGCGTGCTTAAAGCCGAAGCGTGCTTAAGTGCGAAGTAGACATAATCCAGAGATTTTTTATGTAGAAAATTCCTCGTGCTATTTCCCTTAGTTTGTAAGTAGGCCTATAGCGGTCCCGCAAAAGTGTGCACTGTTATTTAGACACCCGCCATGGTAGTTTTTGTTCGCTTGTTTGTTTTTGTTTTGTGGTCGAATGGGAAATGAAAACTTAATTTAGACGGCCAGTCACGATACAGCACACTAGGCCTACTGTAACACACTGCCTGTGCGTACCACTGCCCGCTGTGCCACTCAACCACCGCCTTCATCCCACCTCGCGCGTGATACACAATCAGGATTAATGGGTAGCGAGGGTCAAAGGTGAAATCACAGCCAGCCTCCCTTTCTCATCTCCCCGACTCTTTTTTTTTTTATCGTGTGTAGCTTTGCCCCAGGCCTAGGCTAGATCCTATGTCCGCGCGAACGGCTGTGTGCATCTCTCTGCCTTCCTCTCCGCCCATGCGAGTGTGTGTGTCCATCACTTGCGTGTGTTTCTCTTGACACACTCCACTGTTGCGGTGTGAACTGTGTTCGAACTTCGATGGGTCATCATGAAAATATTGACTGCCTTGTAAATGAAGCGTGCTTGAAGCCGAAGTTACCGTGCTTATCTGCGTGTAATTTATATAGCAAAAATTCGGTAAGAGCCGTTTAGCGTGCTTGAGTCCGAAACGTGCTTAAGGCCGGCGTGCTTATAGCCGGCATGGACTGTATATGGTGTTATTGGTGTTATCTTAAAGGTTGTTAATTTGCCTTGCTTTCGATTTTGTAAAATCCATTTATCTTGAATAGAAGTCGATATATCTGTAATTGGAGGAGGTGGGGTCGACTGGTTTCAGGAGTAAAATTAGCTAGAAAATGGCCGCCAAAGTTTGGTGATTTCCGTGGCTCAAGAGTCCTTGGAAACTACAAATTTACATTTTTTGTGCCTTTAATTTGCGTTTTTCCATTCAAGTCTGTTTGAATGGACATACAAGGTGTTGAGCCAAAAAATAAAAATTTGAACATCTGAAGTAAAAAAAATTCTAAACTGGCCGTAAAATGCTGATTTCTTTGATTCTGTTATTTTGACGAGCGCCTGATTTCACCACGATGCCTCACATATATAGAAAAAATGCAAGGTCGTTTCTATAGGCAATTGTATTAGACAGGTTCGACTGTATTCATGCTTTACTGACCAAACCCTTTTTCCCTTGATTGTCATGACCAGTGTGCCGAGACTGGGAGTTTTTCTCTCTCTACATTTCGTCGCCTCATAATTATTTTGTCCAAACTATGCTTATTAACACTTTCCCAGCGTGCAGAGTGCATAACTTTTGTCCCCACATACCAGAATGCAAATGGTGTACCTCTCTCAACATTTTTCAACAAAAATTACTCCATTTGTTGTAAATAAACTGATTTTTTTTATCTCAAAGGACACACAAACCTTTCAGAAAGGAATTTATTATAACTTAATCAGGTGTGCTTGTCAAAAAAGGAAATTTGTGCTACAAAATTTTTATTGCTATATGACACTGTCGCCAGTCTACGTTCTGTGGAAGAAACGGGCGGCTTGTTACTGTTGCTGATCGGCGTCCCTAGTTGGCTAAATGTTAAATCAAGAGTGCACTTTGGACTAAATATAGTTCTGAGACGACATTCTGTTGCCTACTTTAAAGCACTTTGGTGTAGTCTGGGTGTCACATTTGTGGATGCAGTCTGTATTCATCCTTACAACAGCGTGCAGGTACTTCATCTTGATGGGAGTGCTGACGTTTTACCTGAGCTACGTCGAGCGAGGAATTTTCCTAGTGGCCTTGGAACAGGACCGGGCCATGATGGAACCGGACAACACCTGGAAGCTCTCCTCCACCTTACGCAAGTAGGTATTGAGGGGGTTTGTTGGTTTTTTTGCTTCTGGAGAGCACATTTAAAATATATCACCTTTTTTTTTTTATAGTAGAGGGTTTTACGGCGCTTGCAAAAATAAATCACCAATATATCGGTAATTTGAACAGGATCCAAAGTTTGTTTCATCATTACCATTTTATTACTTTTGTAACATCAGTGAGTATAAAAAATGAATGACCTTTCCAGTGTTACATAAAATGGCACTACAATGTTTACAATGCTATCTGTAAAGCCGATTTTTTTTCTATACCCTCAAAATGATTCACAGGATGACAACATAATTACATCCAAAAAAATGGTTTCAACTCCCCCCCACCCCGAAAAATTACATTCTGAAGGGGTTAAGATAAGGTCTCAAGCCTCTGAAGGTAGAGTCTGGGTGAGCCTGGGCCACAGCAAGTATTCCACAAAGAAAATGCTTCAAGTAGTTTTCTGGAGTAGGTCTACAATGATCTAATCACCTCTTTCTTTATTACGAGCAGTTGACAATAAGAACGTATCGTCAGAACATAGGCTTCTCAGAAAAAGGTGTGCTTGAGAAAAATGTGTGGGGCCGCTTTATCACTAGACTTTAATTTCATGTTGGTACAGTGGAATCCTGTTATAACGAGAGAGTGGGGACCGGAGCAAAATGTCCGTTATAGCTGGATTCTCGCTATAAGGGATTCAGTAATAAATTCAAGGAAAACTGTAAAGTAGGCCTAATCTATGAGTTTGGTGTTGTTTATTTCCTTTTGCTATCTCCCCTGATGATGATTTTGTTTCAACATGACCTCTAGGTCTTACTTATGGGTTTTGAGGGATCACACGCTTACCTCACCAGCAGCTGAAAAGTGGTAGCTATTGGTCAACAGTGGGAGGGGCCTACGCAACATGATCGGTTGGAGGGACTACCTAACAACAACGATAGTGGATTGAAATATGACGGCTCTCCCACAACGCCAGGGGCCAATGAAAAATTTATGACAGAACGTAATGGAGTCACAAAGGTGGCCGTCTAAGACAGGTGTTATTGCTTTGTGTGATAGGGGTTGTGTGTTAAAATATGGTGGCCGCAGCCGCGTTGGACAGGTGCCCGTTTTACACAGTTAAATTATATAGAAAAAACAGAAGGGGGGAAATGGAAAGTGGCCGTTTGTACCGGTGGCCGTCTTATGGAGGTGGCCGTCAGGGCAGGTTTGACTGTATTATTATTATCATTATTCTTATTACTGTTACTGTCATTGTTATTATTGTTGTTTATTTTGGTATTGTTATGTATTGTTTTTCTCTCCAGATACGATGACGTCTACAGTCTGACCATATCCTACACAGACGGAAAAACAAAACAGGAGAGGTCAGCCTCCACGTCCAAGTGTGTTGCCAGTTATTTTGATGAAAACGGCGTCTTCTGCTTCGACCTGTTCCAGCCCATTGTGGAGGCGATGCGCCAGGATCTAGCTCTGGACAAAAAGATTCAGTGATGCTCGAAGTCCTGTTGATGTTTATAAAACGTGTTTTTATCGTCGTCTTAATAGTGTGTTTAATGGGAGGTTTGATTTATATTGTCTGTGTTGTCTGTTTGTTGTATTTACCGCAGTGTACACGTGAGAGATCGCAGAGTAGTTCCCTGTGCAAAGATGTGAAGTTTATACTGAAGTAGGCTTTGATAGAATCATAGACCTGTATCAGTACAAAGTGGGGTTTTTTTATCCAGCATTATCTCTAATAGCCTATAAAAGTTACGTCTTTGGGAGTTGATTGTTTCTTTCTTTCTCCCTGCCAGCTGGTCTGAAGTTGTGATCAAGGGCAAAATGTTAGGACACACTGAGGTTTTGGAGACTTTTCCTCCCAAATCTGGTTTTTTTTTTTTATTTAAAGGGTTGTAAGGAAAACTATTTTTGGTCATGTAGTGGTTGTCAGGTCTACGTCATGTGGGCAAATATTCCTAGAAATAGAGTGTTCATATGTTTGTTTTGTTTTAGCTGCAGTTTATAAACTGTTTCGTTAAATTCAACCATGACTCAAGTTTGGCTTTGTACAAGGTGTGAGTGATGAGTCTTTGAAGGTCACAGCATTGACCATGTCGCAACTTGAAACATGTGCTGAATTTGTTACTTATTTTTATCTTTGTACCATCTCATTCCTAAACTGTTGGGTATTTTGTTTTCTGTACAATCAAAAGATTCCCACAAGTGGGACTGTAGGTAACAGAGGTTTACTGTACACCAGGGGTTTTTTTCCTTGCAGGTGACTTGAAATCACAATTTTTGCTATTTTTAAAGAAATTCACGAAACCTAACCGTTTGTGAAATGTTAAAAGGGGTGCTAGATTAAATTTGGTGACTTATTTTGCAAATTCAACATGTAGGCTACGCAAAACAACAAAAAAAAGAAAATGGGCAAATCCCCCCTACCCCCCCCCATAAAAAAAGAACGCAAGCAGAAAAATAAAAATCCACTGTCCGGTATTATATTTTTGTTTTGTTTTGTGGTGGGTGGTTGGTTCTCTTCTTGTGCATGTTTTTGGGGTTTTTTCTGTCTCTTCAGATGTGGGAGGTCCTTAAGACTCATGAATGGTGTACAAATTTCAGTGTTCACTGCTAAACAGCTGTAATTTGTTTTTATTTTTGTTTTTTCGTTGGGTTTTTGTTATCTTATAAATGCAATAGTTTATACATATGCGATGCTGCGCTGTGGTTGAAAATGTGAGGTCCAAAAACTGTTTATCATACCGTGTCTGTTCATATTGTTTGGTAGTTGTCTTTAACATGAAAGCTTTTGAGAAAAATCGTGTTTTCCTGTTTGAACTGTTTTCAAACGGGTGGCTAAATGCACTTGTCTTTAAGATGCACATAAGTAATATATTTAATGTGAAGGCTTTTAAAAGAAATCGCTTTTCTAGTCTGAACTGTTTGTTATAAGCTGGTGGCTAAGTATGCCCGTCTTTAAGACAGGCATAAATAATGTCTCCTCAACTCTCATGACTTTTCTGTAGGTTTACGTGTCCCTCTCTGCTTTTGTTTTTCCTGGACCTTAATCCTGTAAGCAAATGTCAACAATGATTTCTTTGTGCTCATAATTCAGGTTTCTGCCAAGTTTTTTCAGCTGTTGTTGCCGATTTTAATGGTTATGGTTTTTGAAACAATTTCTTTTCTTATTTGTATGTTTTGAAAGTGGTGAATGGGTACACGTTTACGGTTGTACATTATCTGATTTTACATGAATTTTTGTGACTTTTCATGCAGTGGCCAGATAGATATCGACAACCAGCCCTCACTGGCAGGGTCAATGCCCATCTCCTAAATAATCGTAATTGTGTTGATGGAGGCGAAAAAATACTTACATTAAAAGACGAAAAGTAACACTTTTGGTTCTTTTTTGTTTTGATTTTTTTTTTTCTATCAAAAATTCTTGCTTTCTATTGTGGTGTTGCAGCTGAAGATCATTATAAGTGAAATTTGTCGTGAAAGGACTGAGTGGATATCAATACGAGGCAGTTTTCTTTCTTGCCTAGTTTTGTTTAAAAGAAAATATTCTTCATTTTTGTTAGGCTATGGAGGTTCAGTTTGTGCTGTAATACTTTGAATTTAAAAAATTTGGGGGGGGGCAAGCTGTTCAAATGTTCTATGCTTAGAAAGTAAACTTTGTCAGGAGAGAGAAAACACTGTTTCAATTCTTTTTGCAGTTGTACTTACATGATGTGTTTTCTTGCTTTTTTTTCAACACTTGATCTTTGAGCACAAGCTACTGATGCCACAGATTCACCCTATCCGTACGTCCTGGGGTAATTTTGTACCCCCATGGTTGTATTTTTCACATTTAAGAATACTTCTAGTGCAAAGATCACTTTGAAACTTTCAGTATTTCTCAAAAAGTCACTTTGACAGACTGCCATGCAAGGCGCACGAATAGAATTAACGAGTAAATTTCCTCTTTGGAAAGTGGTGGCACAGAGTTCTCCATGTCTTATAGATACGATAGTAAAATACACCGCACGGATAGGTGTAAGAAACTGCAATAAAATTTTGGGCTTAGTACATATGAACAGCTGGCCAATGATGTATGACTTGTACTAAGTTTTGTTGATATTGGTTAGAAAACATGGTAAGGAATGCTGGATGTGTTTATATGTGTGGCGATTGATGGTGGTGGTGCAATTTTGAAGAATCAAATGTTGTGTGCGTCAGGAAAGACATGCTCCTAATTGTGTGTTGTTTTTAAATAGTTTGTTGTTTGATGAGGACATGGAGTGTAAGGGCTTTTCTGTTTGTGACTATACCCCCGGGGCTGTGCTACTGACTGAAGTGTCTTTAGGCCATTCCCAAAGGGGAGACATTAACATCTTGGGTTCTTATGCACAGTAGAATAGTAATTGTAAATGGGCTTATTCATCAATGTCATGCTCATTACTGTGCCTGAACTGCAGCAGGGAGCTGCTGCTTTTTCTTTCTTAATCCTTACTATCGTCATTTTTTCCCTACTTCTTATGTATGTTTGTCACACTCTTGTGACCCACTATTTCCAGGGTGCCTTGATAGTCGAAACAGACTTTGTGCTGTTGGAGCTAGAGAGGTGAGCAGAGTAAGCCCGATTCCCTGTAAAGACTTCTCTGTTGACATCCACCCTTTGGCGCTCATATGACCTTTTGCAGTTGCGAAAGCTGAAAAACCTCTACTATAAAAAAAATACCTGTACTAAAACGAAAAAATGTTTGTGACAATGGTCTCAAACCCACGGCCTGCCGGTCAGTTGAGGCCTGCAGAGTTTATTCTCATATGGGATAGAGTGCTATGTAACTGAAATCTATTGTTATCTTTATTTTTGGGCCTCTATTTGACATCAAAATATTGTATAGTATTAGTGACCCTTTTTTTCCCCTCACTCACAATATTTTACATAGGTGTTGCCATAGATTTATATCATAATATTTTTGTTTTTACTTTGAGAAGATAAGATCAGTTGTACTTTAAAATATAAAGATACATTGAAACTGAACACTTTTAAAAGTAGGGTTTCTGGGTTGTTTGGGGGTTTTTTTGGGGGGGGAGGGGGTGAATATTTGATGCGACCCAGACTCATCCAGTTGCTACCTCCAGCAACCCCAAGGGCAATTTGAGTTTGTGAAATCCCAGATCGAAGGTGTCACTACAAAATTTTTGTTCGATGGGAAATGTG
>NW_004797782.1:243036-244103 GCF_000002075.1 Aplysia californica
TTCTCTCTCTCTCTCTCTCTCTCTCTCTCTCTCGCTCCCCGATTATCTCAGCAAACTCTGGAACACTCAGAAACAAGTGCAGGCTCAAACACTAACAAACCGATAAGATCTTTCTTGGTGAAGTGAGGGAAATTCTTGTAAAGTATCTTTCCGTATGACACAACGGCGGTATTCCAACCCATGAACTCACAACTCACTGTGTTGCAAGTCCTGAGAACCTAACCTCTAGACAACTGACGCCACTTTGTTTTAGTATTTAGTAAGCGTCTAACGGCACATGCAACACAATAAAGCCAAATGAAAGCGGGGATAAGGTGTTGGAAGAGAGTAAAGGTGTAGACAGAGTTGAGTCAGCTTTCTGGAACTAACGTGCTAACACAGTGGATTTAACATTCCGTATTGTTGTTGCTTTTTCCGTTTTTGAAATTGATTGAACTCGTATTCCTGAAATTTTAAAGAATATCGGCTCATTGTGAAACTAGCTATTTGCAGAAAAACAGTGTATACTTAAAAATGTGACAGAGTATAGTAGATCTACCAGTGAGGCCAACTCTTTGACAGAACATGACAATTATAATTTTTTTTAATTTCACATTTGACTGTTTTTGTCTAGCCTTTCGTGGCCATGAGGCGGTGTCATAAAATCGAGGTCACGATCTGATTATAGGACGGTAAAAAGTCGAGGAAAAAAACAAGCACTTGCAGCAGTCAATAGAGATTATTAGGAGTTTGTAGAATCGACCAGTGTAATAGTTAGCTTACATAATCAGAGTTTACGACTACTTATAACTGTGGCCCCAAAGGGGTGAACAGGGTATTTGTCGCAATGAAACAGTTTTGACTGCTATGCACCATGTTCCCTTCAACTTTATTGGTAGACTCTTCCTGCCTCACTTTAAGCTTACTTAATCAAAGCTTGTGACTGCTTAAAGAGTGGCCGGAGAGGGGTGAGCAGGCTATTTCTGTGGCAGTGAAACCTTTTTTAATATTAGGCATACTGTTCATTGGTGATTATGAACGTCTTTTTACATTTAATTTATGAGGTCAAAGTTTATGGGTGAATTTGA
>NW_004797782.1:245431-249817 GCF_000002075.1 Aplysia californica
TGTACGTGTGTGTGTGTGTGTGTGTTTGTGTGTGTGTGTGCGTGCGTGTGTGTGTGTGTGCGTGTGTGTGTGTGTGTGTGTACTCGTGGTGGAACACCAAACCAATGTGCCAGGATCTGGACAATAAAGACTTAAAAGTAAAAGTGATTGTTATGATGAGATTTGATATTATTAACTCTGGAAATATAGTTAGATGCTGAATCTAAAATTAATTGGAACTGTGTAATTCGTTTTATTTCAATTCCAAAGCCCAAAGGCATATATTATAGCAATAAGTTAGATCTAGCAGTTGTAGGCTCTCTTGCTGCTTCTAGCCTAGATCTTCTAGGCCTACTACTACTGATTCTAGACAGGGAATTTAGATTTAGCTATCACCTGCACTATTCAAAAGTCAAATAATTATGGTAAAATAAAAACAAAACTGTGAATTATTTTGTCAGTCAGTACACCCCAATTGCCATAGCCGCACATAATAATAGTTGAATAATGCGATGCCGAAGCAACACGTTATCACAGTGTGCAGGGGAGAGCGGGGCGCCCGGGTGGCTACCCGGTCGATTCGGCTTTCGTAGATCTATGCATTTTTACGGAAAGCCCTATTACTTACTAGTTACTAGATCTATTAGTGTTGTGAAAACTTCAACCTGTACTGCTCAGGCGTCAAAAGATGTTGGAAAAATAATGATACGTCCTGAAGTTTCATAATTATACAGAATAACACTCCCAGTCGTTTTTATTTCATCGTGTTGTAAGAATTGCCTTGTTTTCAGAAGCAAATTTTAATATATCGAAGTGACTATTTCTCCGAACGTTCGGAGAAATAGTGCCGATCTTTATTTCTCCGAACGGTTTCCGGCTTCCGGTCTCGTGATTTTTTGCCTATTTATTGCAAGAGTTCGGCGCCAACTTTCCACTTTCATTCTGCCGCTGCCTCTGGTCTAGGAACTGGGAAGGAACACCGCATGGCAAGCCCGCCTACAGACAACCTTCTGTAACACCCACCACCATCATGCACATGTACACACACAAACTTATACACACACTAACTAAACATGATCAGTGGGCAACTTTTGAACGTATGACGAGCTGAGCTGTGGATGGAGAGACTGTGTGAGTGACAGCAGGTGAAAGTAATACGGGGTGCCCACTACGGACGGGATCGGCCGATCGAGGGCGATCGCCCGACTCGATCGCCTGAAACTGAAAACAAACACGTTTGTTTTTGAGGCGATCGAGTCGGGCGATCGGGCTGATCGGCCTATCCCATCCGTAGTGGGAGCCCGGTAGAAGAATGTACGAGTGTATCCACAGGCGACAGCGACTACAAGGGGACGACACCGACCCCCTTGGCCTGTTCCACAGCTCACGAACGAAAGGAATGCGGCTAAGGCACTGTTTTGCTAATATTATTGTCCATGGTTCGCAGGGTGGCAAGGGAATGAGTGAGATTTTCTTTGTGTGTGCCTGGAGGGAGGGTGGGGTGTGAAAGTCATGCAGACGGAGATGAGACGCGAGAGAGAACATGGGAATTGAATGAATGAGTGAAACTGAAAGAGAGGAACGACTCATGAGTGAATTGATCATGTGTTTCTATTTTTGTTAGACCTGCATGTTGGCAAACATCGTCTGAAATCCGACAATCGCGACCGACCCGCGAACCGGCCGATGCTATCGCTAGGCCCGCCTGTATCAGTATCAGTCAATGTGCTTAGTGCGAGGCCTGGCCGACTGCCAGCGACCCCTTTTTCTCCCGTCGGCTTCGTCGGCACTTTCGTTTTCGTGCCGACCGCCGACGTCGGCGTTTCCGACATAATTGTCGGAACCTGAGTAGAAATGCGAATACGAAAAAGGACGACAACCTAAATTATATACTTTCAGTTTCGTGCTCGAGCGGCCATTTTGAATTTCGTTTGTTGACTAATTCCATAGACCTATAATTAGCTAATTATAGGTCTATGACTAATTCAATTGTTCAGATCGTGTGGATTCATTCAAGTCCGACTCTCTTGTTCTAATAGGATATAGATCAAGATCTAGATTATAGATCATTTTAGACCTCAATGGAGGATTCATATTCCAATTCTATTGTGTCAAACCCTATCATAGGTTGTGCTGTAATATTAATATTGGTAAAAAAATAAGCATTTCATCAGGTGCGTGAATTATTTATTTATTTAGATCTAGATCTAGATTATATATCTAGATCTAGAATCTAGACTCAGCTGAGTCCCTCTGTTCGGAATCGGATGCGGATTTCTAGTTCAAGGCCTATTCCTATTCACTTGTTCTACAAGATGTAGATCTAGATTTATTTAGATTACTAGATCTATATTGAGTATTCATTACATTCCAATTATATTGTGTTATTGTATCAAACCCAAAAGCAATGTAGATGTAAGCCATATAATATCTAGATCTATATGCTCCTTGTTTGTTTTGGAGTGTGTGTTGTTTTGTTTTTTTCATTTAGGACTTGTTTTGGCCTTTTTACATCATGAGGCCCATTGCAGGTTCTTTTTGGGGGTAGGGTTAGGGTTAGGTCTCTTCTTTATTGTGTTTGTTGGGGTGGTCGCTCGTTACTCGGATAGTCCTTCCTTATGACACCCACAAAGGCTTTTGGCTGGGGGGGGGGGGTGCGCAAATTTTTCAGACAATCTGGTTGAGGCTCACATGCAGGTCTATTTTGTATACTTTGAACTTTATTTCAATAAAGGCTGAAATAAAGCCCGACAAACAAACACACATGCACTCCTCACTCTCCACTTACACACTTACTACCACACACAGACACACTCACACATGCATACACACACACACACACACACATACACACAGGAGCAAATTTTTAGGTCTAGATCTATATAATATCAAAAAATGCCCAAAAATCAAGCCACGATTGATTGGTTGCGGCCGCGACAAACGCAGATACTAGTTCTATGTGTCGTTATCAATTCAATAACCCTCCTTAGATCTAGATCTAGATAGCACACGAGTGAACACAACACATAAAGTTTAGGAATAAAGTTTAAGAGCAGCACCCTTCATACTCATAGGCATATCTCTAGCGAAAAACTGTTTGGAACTGTAGCATTTCTTTATATAAATATGTACTGCGGACATTTTTGGACCGATTGAACCATATTGTATACGAACAATCTTTGGTAGGCCTATACTATAATTATAGATCTATATAATATCCGAAATTTGCTGGAAAGGATGTGATTTCAGAGTGTTCGGAGAAATAGTGCCCAGCCTTATTTTCCCGAACGTTCGGAAATAGTGCCTAGCTTTATTTTCCCGAACGTTCGGAGAAATAGTGCCGACCTTTTAATATTTCCAGTTCTACCGAATCGATTTTCACGCGAATACAACCATTTTGATTATCTTTCTTTTCCTTTTGAAAAGATGTAGATCTAGGTCTGTCTGATGTGGCAGTGCGATTAACACGGAGTTGTTTAGACCCATCAAAACACGGGGCTTCGTGTGGCCGATCACAAAAGTCTACGGGGAGTAACGAGGCGATTCGCCCTGCCGCGTGCACGTTCACTAAACTGCCTACTACTAGATCTACTACCAAAGATTCTCTACACGATCTTTGGTACTACCAAAGATAGTACATAACAAGATGGGCCACTTCTCTCTTTGAGCCAATTAAAAAAGTGTCCTCAAAATTTGGTGGCGCCCTCTTCACAAAAGCGCACTCTTTGCGAACAGAGTTACCCTACTTGAGTTTTAAAAAATCAAAGTGAAACTAGCATGTTTTGGGATAAATTTCGGAAGAACGCTTTTTTTTAATGGTTACGCTGACAAAAATTTGAAAACCTTTTCCGGAGGAAAGGGTGGTGGTTTTCTTCGTTTAATTTGACTTTAGAATGAAAGGCGAGAGGTCATTAAAATTTTTAAAACCTAAAACTCCGCACTGAACGTACCCGAACTGCCGATGAACAGCAGTCGATCTGCGCACGCAAGGAGGTGCTATTCCTATTCTTCTTCTGGAAAAACGAAAGAGAGCTTCAAAACAGACTGCAGCGCCATCTGAAGCAAAGAGCATACTTCCTGCGGACACTTTTTTGGCTGGGTGGCCCATCTTGTTATTTACTATCTTTGGTACTACTACTACTACATGTACATATTGTACTACTAATACTACGAGACAGTACGAGAGTGTAACTTTGACTCAGCCACGATGTGTACACACTTTTTATACACCAAATTTGACCCGGAAGTCCATTCGGAGGATTTGACTTGACCATTTCACTTGACCAAAGTGTGCCAAAATGGTAGCCTAGCTTTTGTCCATCCATGAAGGAAAAATCTGGCCCTCATTCAAACCATTGGGGTTGAGCAAAATTTTGCGTATTGTCAGGCCTGTCGAGAGGGGGGGGG
>NW_004797782.1:252026-254661 GCF_000002075.1 Aplysia californica
GGGGGGTTTAGCTTATTTAGGCCATATGTGGCCTAAATAAGGTCACCCTTTTTAAATAGTGAAATAAAAATTGATTCGAAAGAGCAAACTACATCAGAGAACCCATCCACCAATCACCCAAGGTTTCAAACATCTACATGTAAACAAGAAACAACCTCAATAAGAGAAACCATAACGGGAAAAAAGTCGTGAAATGGTATAGGTTTAACATCCCTAGCAACACAACTAGGTTGTTTAAGAGGCGAGGCCTCCAAAAGCAGCGTCTATCTCCGACAGAACGGAGGACAGAACGGAGGCAAATGGGAAAATTAGTGTAAATTTAAGTATCTTTTCCAAAGACACAACGTCCAGATAGTCTAGTAAGAGTTTTTCGGCATTTGCAATACAATAAGGTCATATTAGTGCCAAAGATTAAATATGTTACGAGAGAGTTACCCCCCCCCCAAAAAAAAAAAAAAAAAACGCACAAAAGATGAACGATAGATGTTAGGTAAGAAGGAAGGAGCAAACCAAACCAGAGCACCCGCCATCCACCCACGAGGCAAGAAAGGAAAAGTGAACTGTTCACAATAAAGAGAAAACCAAACCACGAGAAGATAATAATACGTGTAGTGCTGGGTATAATTTTGTTAGAGTAATAATAATAATAATAAAAATAATAATAATAATAATATAATCGTAATAATAATAATAATAATAATGATAATAATGATGATAATAATAATAATAATAATAATAATAATAATAATAATAATAATAATAATAATAATAATAATAATAAATACCATTTGTATAGCGCATATCCCCGCTCAACAGCAGGCTCTATGCGCTTTACACTATATTAGAACAAAACAACACTCTCTTACACTACAAAATGGAAACAAACAAATCACTCAGAAGAACTTTATTCATTCACGAGATTGGATACGTGAAGTAGAAAACAAATTTTTTTAAAAGAACAGCAGGGGGCGGTTAGTTTTACGGGAGTTCTACGGCAATGCAAAACAATAAGGTCATATTAGTGCCGAAGATTAGGGGTGTTACAAGAGAGTAACAAACGCAAAAATAAAGGAGGAGAGATCAGAATGTTGGATATTTGATAGGAAACAAGGAGCAAACCACATCAGGGCACCCACCCACCACCCGCAGCAGGGGACGTAATCGAATGCTGACGTACTGGACTGAGAAACTCTCCAACACACCGCCGTTTGTTGTAGAAGATTGCAAACTTAGCATCTGACAAAACCAGATAGTTTCACAAACTGGGGGGAAAAGACAACATCTGCTTCTTTGTTAATTTCAATAATGTCTGTATTCATTGAAAACAGATATCGGCTCCATCTCAACAAAGATAGGCAGATGTGTATGTTTTCACTTAAAGTTCAATCAAATCTCATTTTTAAAAAGAACACACACAAAAAAACATCCTCCACAAAAAGGTGATTTCTCCAAGACATGCAGATGTTGTGTTTTCAATTCAACAGGCATCAAAGGAGAGGTCTGTCGAAAACCACGTGACATAGGCCTGGTTTTATGCTGCCCATGACGTTAATTCGTCCGTATACAACGGCACAAAGCCTTTACTGTTGGCCTGTGGAGAGAAAGGGTGGTAAGGATTATTATAATAAGCATGACAACAACAACAACAACAACAACAACAACAACAAGCTTGTGTGGGCTTGCTCCATCACTGCGTTACTCTCTCTCTCTCTCTCTCTCTCTCTCTCTCTCTCTCTCTCTCTCTCTCTCTCTCTCTCTCTCTCTCTCTCTCTCTCTCTCTCTCTCTCTCTCTCTCTCTCTCTGTCTCTTACATTTTAATACATTTTAGACATTGTCAACTAGCCTTTGTCCCTGCTATAACCGATTGGGCTCCGATGAGGCCATTTTGTTTACCGATAACTTTTAATAGAGACAAAGAGTAAGAAGAAACAGGGGGTTTTTTTTAATCCCTGTTATTACCAGATCCCTGTTATTACCGGGTCTATTGTATACGGTTTCCACTGTATTTAAAAATGTGTACTGGCAAAGTGTGCATAAAAACACCTTCGTTCGAGGCACTTTAGCAGTGTATAATCTTCTCTTCCTGGCGTTGACAAAAATTACTTCCGTGAAAGTAACTCCACATCTCTATCGTTCACTCAATATCTACACCTTTCGCCATTTCATTTACCCCCCCCCCCCTTCTCTCTCCCTCTCTCTCTCTCTCTCTCTCTCTCTCTCTCTCTCTCTCTATCTATCTATCTATCTATCTATCTATCTATCTCTCTCTCACCCTCTATGTCTCTCTCTCTATCTCTCTATCTTTCTTTCCCTCTCACACAATTTATTTTAAAAATGTATAGTTAGTTTCCCTGAATATGGTCCAAAAAAACCCCGTTTTGGGTAATGGTTCAAATCCACCTGGTTTTGGGTAATGGTTCAAACTGCCCTGATTTTGGGTAGTGTTCTTAAATCGAGGTGGTTTTGGATAGTGTTCTAAATGGCCCTGATTTTGGATAGTGTTTTAGTGTCGAGGTGGTTTATGGTTGTGTTGTATATGCATGTGATTTATGGTTGAAAGAAAAGTTGCGTTGTTTTAGATTGAGTAGAAAATGTTGATGTTGGGGGTTTAGATGGGAAGTGGTAATGTTCGAGG
>NW_004797782.1:254761-260723 GCF_000002075.1 Aplysia californica
AAGAACACGCACAAAAAAACATCCTCCCCAAAAAGGTGATTTCTCCAAGACATGCAGATGTTGTATTTTCAATTCAACAGGCATCAAAGGAGAGGTCTGTCGAAAACCACGTGACATAGGCCTGGTTTTTATGCTGCCCATGACGTTAATTCGTCCGTATACAACGGCACAAAGCCTTTACTGTTGGCCTGTGGAGAGAAAGGGTGGTAAGGATTATTATAATAACCATGACGACGACGACGACGACGACGACGACGACGACAACGACAACGACAACGACGACAACCATTTGCCCAATAATGTTTGAATGATTGATAGTTATAATAACAATAATAGTAATCATACAGGAGAAGAGAAGGAAGAGAAAGAAGGAAAAACAAGAAAGAAGAAAGAAGAAAGAGGAAAGAAGAAAGAAGAAAGAGGAAAAAGACAGAAGACCGATGAAGAAGACAGAAGAAGAAGACAGAAGAAGAAGATAAAGAAGGAAACGATTGTACGAAGAAAAAAAGATACACTCAAGTATGAACATATCGAAACAAGCTAACATAGCGAAGAGAATTATCGATTTTCAGGTCCTGATTGATTTTCAACAATGACGAAAACAAAAGCAATACCAAAGCGCAAACAGCAACAACGACAACGACAACAACAGCATAAGAATCATATTGAACAACAATAACATACAAAACAAAAGGTAACATCAACATCAACATCATCAACATCACCAACATCACCAACATCAACATCACCAACATCAACATCATCAACAACATCAAAATCAACAACATTTTCATCAACATCAACAACAATAACATCATCAACAACAACAACAACAACATCATCAACATCAACAACATCAACAACAACCTCATCAACAACAACATCAACAACAGCAACAACAACAGCAACAACAACAGCAACAACAACATAAAGCAGCAACAACAAACAAAAACCAGCAACAACAAACGACATTGACGAAAGCATCATAAACAAATCAAAGACAACAACAACAGAAACAACAGCAATTGACACCACCTACCAAAAGTCCCAGATGGTGTAGACAGTTGAAGATGGGCTGGGCCTTTTCAAAGTTCATCTGCCAAAGAAGTTTGGCCTTGGGACAGACAAAGAAATAATTATGTGAACGTGCCTGAGAAAAGGGTCAATACGCGCAATTTTCAATGTTCTATCTTTGTAGTCTGTTCCATGTTTACATGATTCTTGGATTACTTGGATTACTTGGATCGAGAGCTAGAATCATAGCAGGCGGCACATGTTCATAGCTGCTCATCTCTCCTTTCCAGCGTCTACCCCAGGGTCTTCATGCTAATTGTCTCCATGAGGAGCTAGTTTGAGAAACGCCTGACCACTCCTCGGAGCAAACTTTTTTTACACACTTTTCTTTTATTGTGCTGAATGTGTGGGAGTCTGTCTCCTCTTGGTCGAGAAGGCTCTCCTTGTATCTGGCGATCACCATTGGTGGGTCGAGCTTGATTCGGCCTTTGGGTGCTGCTTTGACGGCAAGGTCATCATCACGTTCATTTCCGTGCATCCCAGCGTGACCAGGGCAGAACACCCATATAATCCTTAGGAGGTGGCTGTTTGCAATGGAAACTCTCCAGTCACTGTAGAGCCACCCACTCCTGATTTTTTCTTGGGTGCTCATCAAATCTGTGATGAACAGGGCATGTTTATACGCTCCCATTCTGATCCATTCCTGCGCCCCTGTTATTGCCTTAACCTCCATTGCCATGCTCGATGTAGCGCATTCGTAGGCTCCAGACTGAAGAATTATCCTCCCGTCAACTCGAGCACTGAATACTCACCCAGATTTCTGGCCACGCTTCACTGATCCGTCGGTGAAGATGACAACATCACCCATCACCGAATGTTCCTCAAGGATGGTCACAATTTCCGCATTAGTTGCATTTGCTGGTCATGATAATAAAATATTGCCTATAATTTTTTTTCGTTCCCCTTTTTCTTCTTTTCTTTTTATATATCAACAGTTTTTGAGGCATGGGCACTTTTGAGAGTGAAGGGTGCACAAACTTTATTCATTTCGTTATGTTACGTACAATCAACATATTTAACCCTCCCCCCCCCCCCCAAAAAAAAAAAAACACAAAAAAACCCAAAAAAAACCCCAACAACAACAACCAAACAAACAAAAACCAAACAAACAAAAACCAAACAAAAACAAAAAACAAAAGCAAAAAACATTCATATATTGCTTCCTAAGGATTTTCAAATTTACGTAATTAACGATGTAATTCTTACAAAGACCATCGTTTCTTGTGTAACGGTTAGGCACTTCACACAGGAGATCCGAGTTCGATTCCCGGAAGGGGAAAAATGTTTATCCAGTATCTTGGACGTTCTCCTGGGATGTTGTATGTATGTAGTATAGGGTTTTACGGCGCTCGCAACTGCTAAGGTCATATGAGCGCGCGAAACACAAGTTGTTAACTTTCGCAAAAGTTCATTCCACGATTGGTTAACTAATTGACTTTAAAATGCTAAAATGTTAAAATATTAAAATTCAGTGTAAATATAGTTGTGATTTAAAACAATTCTTATAGGTAACAATAAACATTTTAGATAGTACGTTTTCGTTTTTCATTTTACAACTTGCCATAAAGGCCAATGGCCTTTATAAAATTCAAAATTCTGCTGGGAACAACGACGGAAAAAATATCTTGCAATTTCTTGCATTTATAATATTTCCTTCGGATCTCTCCAAAGTCTAGACATTCGGTTAAGATGTGTCTAATGGTAAAATCTCTGTCGCATCTGACATAGAACGGCTTCTCATCTCCCTGTAGGAGGTATTTGTGGGTCAGGGCCGTGTGTCCGATGCGCAATCGAGTAAAAATGACTTCGTTTCTTCTGGAGAGATCCGAAGGATTTCGCTGTTCTAGTTTGGGTTTTATTTCATATAGTTTATTATTTTTCTGGTTTTCCCAGTGGCTCTCCCACAGACTGGAGGTGCACTTTTTGACTTTATTTCTAAAGTCAGTCTGTGGGAGAGTGTTTGTCGTTGATCCCAGCAGAAGGGATGAAGCTTTCTTCTCCAGGTCGTCTACCTGCTCGCTTCCTCGGATGCCCACATGGCTGGGTATCCATGCGAACACGATGTTTTTTCTTGTTTCGGATAGTGTATGAATTTTCTGTTGTAGCCTAACTATTTTTGGATGCAAGAGTGTGTAGTTTGTGAGTGAGGTGATGCAAGACAGAGAGTCAGAAAGGATAAGGAAAGATTTGTTAGGAGAATTTTCTACAGAGTCCAGTGCCATGTCAATGGCAGTGGCCTCCGCAGTGAAAATGGAGGCTTTAGGATGGAGTCTCCTCTGGTGTGTATTGTTGGGAGATAGGGCTGCGGCGCCCACTTCATTGTCTTTTTGGGAGCCGTCCGTGAAGATGATCTTTGTATTCTGCTTTAAAAGTTTTGGTGTTTGTGCTTTCTTTGTTGTGTGTGGTTAGCTGTAAGTCTACTTTTGCCTTGGTGAGGTGCCACGGAGGGAGGTCGGGGAAAAGAATTCGTTGAATGTCTTGTTTGGAAAAGTGTAAGTTCTTGAGGTCCTCAAGGATTCTGAGGCCTATGGGTTTGATGAGTTTTTCATTGTTTTGGAATTTGTTTATGGTTTCTGGGTTTGTTTTAAAAATGCTGTTGTGCGCTGGATTTTCCGGTGTTGAGCTGTTTAACTGCATATTGTAGTGAGAGTTGTGTGCGTCTGAGTGAGAGTGGTGGTATGTTGGCCTCGGCCTGGAGGCTCTCCACCGGAGAAGTGCGGAAAGCCCCCAGAGCGAGGCGGAGTCCTTGGTTTTGTATTGGATCTAATATTTTTAAGACGTGTGGTTTTGCCGATCCGTAGACTTGACAGCCGTAGTCAAGCCTGGACCGGACAAGGGAGATGTACAAGTGGAGAAGGTGTTTTGAGTCCCCGCCCCACTCCGGATTCGATAGAATTTTCAAAGCGTTTAACGCTTTCTGGCACCTCACACGAAGGTCTTGATGTGTGGTATGAATGCGAGTTTTTTTTCGAAAATGACGCCGAGGAAACGAGCTTGGTCCTGGACGGGAATCCTTTCCCCGTATAGTGTCATATCCGGCTGCAGCACACGTCTGCCTGTTCGGCAGAAGTGTACTGCAACCGTCTTTGACGGGGAGAACTTGAAACCGTTATTGTTTGCCCACGTTTCAAGTTTGTGCAGCTGCGTTTGCAGCTGCCTTTCCATAGATCTCAAATGAGGATTTTTGAACGGCAGCATATCAAAAAGTCGTCAACGTATAACGAGCTGTCTATGCTGTTTTGGAGGGTTTTCACTATAGAATTTATTTTAATTTCAAATAGGAGAGGAGAAAGGATGCTCCCCTGGGGGACTCCTTCCTCTTGTTGGTGGGGGTCTGAAAGGGAGGATCCGACACGAACCTGGAAAAAACGGTTCTTCAGGAAGTTGCCAATGAAGGCAGGGAGGTAACCGCGTATGCCGAGTGCATGCAGGTCTCGAAGAATGCTGTACTTCCAGGCTTTTTCTAGGTAAAAAAAGATGGCGATCATGTGGCCTCTTTCAGCGAACGTCTCGCGTATAAAGGTTTCCAGGCGGACCAGGTGATCCAGAGTGGATTGTCCTGGGATGTTGTATCCCTCTCAGCTTGAGTTGGCCCTGACAGGCAAGGTTGGAAACCCTTTATGATCTAAAATGGGGGGGGGGGGTAAAATAATTTACTAAATAAGATACTTACAAGAAATTGGTATTCCTGATCAAGTCCGTACTTTTTGGTACCAGCTAAGAAATTGTTAATATTGACCAAAGCAGCCACTGGAGATGAGACTTTCTTGATATAGGTAACCTTCGACTTCCCATCAACAACCGATAGCTTGTTGATTAATCTGCACGATAGAAAAAAAAGATATAATTTCAAAGTAGACATGCCTACGTCGCCCTCGACATTTTAAGTAATGTGTATATGTACTGTCTATTTTTAAATTTGGGCTTGAAATTGAAAGGTATCATGCTAAAACGAGACTTTTAACCAAGATCAGCATTTAATAATGGATGGGTGGATGGATAGCTAGTTGGATAGCTAGATGGATAGCTAGATGACAGCTAGATGACAGCTAGATGGATGGCTAGATGGATGGCTAGATGGATGGCTAGATAGTTGGGTAGCTAAGTTGATATGTAGATGGATAGATGGAAGGATAATAGATGGATAGATGAAAGGATATATAGATGGATGGATAAGTGGGTAGATGGAATGAAATATAGATGGATAAATGGGTGGATGGAAAGATATATAGATGGGTCGATGGAAGGAGATATAAATGGACAGATGCAAGAATATATAGATGGAAAGATGGAAGGATATATAGATGGATAGATGGGTGGATGGAAAGATATATAGATTGATAGATGGGTGGATGGAAAGGTGGTAGCTAGATAGATAGCTAGATAGCAAGACAGCTAGATAGATCTTGGATAGATCGACATTAATGAATAATATAATATAAATTGACAGTCAGTTGTTTTGTACGGGTGTAGAAGTAGAAGGTTTATATAATAACAATCTAAGCCATGCCCCACCCCACCCCCCCCAAAAAAAAACGAAAAAAAAATCCCCCCCAAAACTTTTTTTATTCGAAAATTGTAAAATAAAACATCTCACCTGCACAGTATGACTCCATCTCGGAGACGCGTTAAGATTTGTTTCGGGGAAGAGTTGGACTGAAACAATGGACAGGGAGATTGAGGAAATGCTGATTGATTGATTGATTGGGTAGATGTTTTACGGCACTATCGACACAATTTTGGTCATTTAAGCGCCATCAGGTTTCACCGCTACAAAATCAGACGTGTTTTAATAAAGAGTCTTTCGGAGCTCGCAACCGCAAACGATCACACTATTTCTATTATGCTAAAAAGACGAACAAACATTTATAAAAAAAAATTGTAAATA
>NW_004797782.1:264396-265774 GCF_000002075.1 Aplysia californica
TTTTTTTCTGGACCGGACATTCGGTCGACAGATCGGAAAGAAAGATAGATGGACAGAAGACATAGCAAGAGCGGACAAAAGAATCAGATGCCATCCCTACGTCATAGAGCTTGTGACGCACGAGTGACATCCCACCAGCGGGGGGTTTACACCCACTGTTGATGGGACAGCCAACTATTTTTATTTTATTCCCCGGTCAGCTCGGGGAAGGATGAAAGAAGAAGGAAGAAAGACAATAGAAAACAGACGATACACCAAAGCAAGTGTCGCCCATGTGCACCTAAGCACAGATATCCATGGGCGACAACTCACCAGTGAAGGGGTTGCACCTCCTGCTGGCGGAGCAGTGGGTCTATTTATATCCCCTCGACCCGGGTGGCATAATATGATATCGCTGCGCTGAACCACATTCTTTATAATATATGTACTTAACGATCTATATTAGTATTATTATTACCCAAGCAGACACTTGAACGGGCCTCATAAATAGCCTAATAGTGTTGATACGGGCGTTAAATCTATACCATTTCACCATTTTTTTAAAAAGGCCCTTGAATTCTCAGACTCATTCTCAGCTTCCAGGGAGGCATAATATATTGCAAGCAGCGAATTATGTACCCACGCATTGCATGTTACAAACTTACAAGATCTGTCGCTATCTATGGCTGGGTACCCATTCCCACCTGGGTGAAGCGCGGAACATTCTTGTCAAGTGCCTTTCCCTAGGACACAACTCTATGCTCCAGGTGGGAATCGAACCCGCGACCTTTCCTAAACCGACGGCGCCGACATCAAGACAGGCTTTAGGTTCCTCAGAGTCGACGATCTTTGCGAAAATCTACTTTAGTATATTTGATAAGTAAGAGCACTGCAACACACAAGGTCATATGAGTGCCCAAGATTAGATGTGTTATTGGAGGGAAACACAAAGGAAAGATAGAGGAGCGATAAGGATGATAGGAAAGAAAGTGTAAGCTGCATCAGATCCCCCGCCAATCACCCACGTTCGATAGGTTTCCGTTTGCTGTTTTGCTGTTGGGTTTTTTTTTTGGTGGTCTTTTTTGTCGTTGTTGTTGTTCTATTTTTGGGGGGTTTTGTAAGTGTTTTACAGCGCTCGCAACTACATAAGGTCCTATGAGCACGCGGGACACCTCTAACATTTTCAGTTGGTAGTTAAATTTTAAATTTTACCCGGGCGATTTCGGACAACCAAGGAATCTTTAACGTGCAAAACTTGCACACGGGACCTCCGATATTTTTAGCCCTTTTTTTAGATTTTACCTACCGTAAGATCAGGGGTGTGGCTGAAAGACAGCACTAAAAAGGGGCTAAGGAGAAGCAGTGAAAGGGCTGCAGAAAGAGTCACAGCTCCCCCCCC
>NW_004797782.1:267895-271104 GCF_000002075.1 Aplysia californica
GAGAGAGAGAGAGAGAGAGAGAGAGAGAGAGAGAGAAAGAAAGGAAGAAAGAGAAAAAGAAACAAAACGGTCATGGTGCCTGTATACTCCCCCTTGCCCGTATAAAAAACAACACGAAAAAACAACAACAAACAAACAAACGAGCACACACATTCTGCTCACCTCCGCACCGTCATTCCCATCTGCACCAGCTGTACCAAAGACGCCCGGACAACACAGGAGCCACAGCCACACGCCAAACACACACAGCTGTGTTCTAGGTCAGGGGGGGAGACAAAACAAACACATACACAGCTGTGTTCTAGGGCAGGGGACTGACAAAAAAACAACAAAAACAAACACATCTTTTCTCTAGGTCAGGGGAGAGACAAAACAAACACCCACACACACACACACACACACACACACACACACACACACACACACACACACATAGCTGTGTTCGAGGTCTAGACTAGGGAGAGAAAAAACAAACACACACACACATAGCTGTGTTCGTGGTCTGGGGAGAGACAAAACAAACACACACACACACACGGGGCAGCCCTATGTTCCCTAGCCCTATGTTCCCTCGCTCTATGTTCTCTAGCCCTACGTTCCCTAGCCCTATGTTCTCTAGCCCTACGTTCCCTAGCCCTATGTTCTCTAGCCCTATGTTCCCTAGCCCTATGTTCCCTAGCCCTATGTTCTCTAGCTCTGTAATGTTCATTTTCATTATAAACTTACGCTTGACCACTGGTCAGTTTAACCATAGCTTGACCATTGCTTAACCAATGATCATTCTGACAATTGCTTGAAACTGTCACACTGACCATTGCTTGACCACTGGTCACTCTGACCATTAGTTGACCTTTGGTCATCGTGTAACATGAATAGAGCTGAGGGAACATAGGGCTAGGGAACATAGAGCTAGGGAACATAGAGCTAGGGAACATAGAGCTAGGGAACAAAGACATTGACCCTGTGTTCTAGGTCATGGGAGAGAAAAAGCAACACTCATTTATTCTGTGCTGTGGGTCAGAGTTTTGGTGTTTTCAGAGCTTCCGAGCAAAGAAATGAAGAACCATGATTGGCGATGTCTGTTGTAGATCTGGCACTTAATGATGATAATATTTTGAAGTTTTATAGTTATGTAATGAAACCGGTTTCCCTGATAAAAACCATTAATGCCTTGTTTGGGCCAAAATTTCTAATGATAATGATAACACCTTCATAGAGTAAAGCCCTGGGTGTGAATTTTCAAACACACCCAGAATATCACACAGGTGGTCATCAAACGTCATGATCTCGTCCGAGAAGCATTATTCTGGAAGTGAAGGTGGAAGGCAAAAGAGGATGGAAGAGACCTAACAGAAGAGGAGTTCGAATAAAGAGAAACACATCCACAAAATAATGGTCATTTGGTGCAGGGAAGAAGTGAGCCAGACAGACAGAAACAATACAGGGACATAAAAGAAGTAGGGCGTACCAGTTACGCAACTTACACACGGGTCATTCAATCCAAGATTTTTCGCCCTTGTCCGAGAAGGCTTAGGTGTAGATCTTTTCTACCAGAAGATCAGGATTATGGCTGAAAGACAGCAGTAAGAGTCAGGAGCCCAGAGGAGGAGGGGGGAGGAGGTGAGGGGGTGGGGACAGAAAGTAGAGACGAAAGAAGACAACAGAACATTGCTAGAGAGCAGGATAGGAGGTGAAAGGAGACAATTTTAGAGAAAAATGTTCCGTCGGTACCTGGATTCGAACCCGGGACTTTTGAATTGAGAGGCGAACACCTTAACCTCTAGGCCACGAGAGCCCCCCATTCCACACTCCTTATAGAGGCCGATTTAAAAAGGTTAAAAAAAACAAAAATTCAACAGAGACTGTGGTGTAGTGGTTAGGTATTCAGCAGCCGCACGCAGGAGATTTAAAAAAATAGCTCTATGTGTTCGATTTTAGTGCGGGGAGAATTGTTAGCAAATATCTCGCGTTTTCTGCTGGGATGTTCAGGCGCTGTCAGCCCGGTTGGTCCCGATAGACAAAGTCAGAAGTCTCCCGCATCCTAAAGGATCTTAAATTGTGCCGATGTGGGCATAAAAAACGCATACACTTAATAAAAACCAAACCCACTTACCTCGATATAGAGACGGTCATTCCACGAAGATGGCCAGACATTTTGAACTTTTCACTGGAATTGTCGCTTTTGTAGAAGAAAAAGAAACATTAAGATATGACAGATTTCTGCTTTCAGCTGATTTCCTCTTTCGTTTGTACCATGGATTTTGCCTGGAAACAATAAAAGGGGAATTCCGTAACGAGCGACAACTATGAAATATGTACAGAATTAGGTTTACGTTGGGGCAATGGCCAGAGTCAGGTTCAGATCTTTATTGTGGTGTTGGGGTGGTTGCTCGTTTTTCGAAGTCACTAAAAAATATATAAATATACATCTATAAAAATAAGAAATCAGTATATACACAGACTATGGGTGACTGTTTTTATGTAGGTTTTTTTTTAAATTAGACTTTTACCACTCTTGTAACACATACAGGTCAAATGAATGCCAAGTTTTAGAGGTAATATTAGACAGCAACGTAAATAGAACAGGAGGACGAGAGATAATGACAATAGGTGTTTGATAGGAAAGAAGATGCAGACCACACCAGAGTACCCTCCAACCACCAACATTAGAGTAAAGGCAGAGTAAATGACGACTTGGGAAATACGATTCCTTACGAAAACCCGTGAATAGATCCTGGAGAGACGAAATCCCCATACAGATCAGAGAAACGGCGGGCAAAAAATCAAATAACGACAAGCATCATATCCAGTTATAAAGAATATGATAATAACCTGGTTTCGGCCACCGCTTCCTTACCACTACCCCAAGGTCTTTACGGCGCTCGCAACTGCATGAGGTCATATGAGCACGAGGGACATATTGAAAATTTTCAGCTAGTAGAAAATTTTGAGTTCCGGATGACGGCCGAAGCCTACTCTTATCGATTCTTTGACCTCCAAGGGATCTTTAACATGCAAACCTTCCACACGTGACATCCGAGATTTTTCACCGTATTCCGAGAAGATTAGGTGTTAGACTTTACCTACCATAAAATCAGGAGTGGGGCTGAAAGACAGCACTTAGATCTAGATTGAGCCCAGAAGTAGCAGTAGAAAGAGTCAGGAGCCCAGCGGAGGGGGCAAAGGAGGTGAGAGAGAGAGAGAGAGAG
>NW_004797782.1:272451-280646 GCF_000002075.1 Aplysia californica
GTGTGTGTGTGTGTGTGGTCGTGAGTGCTTGCTTGCTTGCTTGCTAACTTGCTTTAGTCTACGTGTTCACCAAAATAAGATCATTTCCAGGCCAGGCAAATGTACGAAGTTTTTGCACGGTTTAGAATCGACTCAAAAAGATCCACGTCCGACGACATCAGACCAGCTAAACCTATACTTAGCCCTGTGTGTTATGATTACGAGAACAACGGACAGCACTGGCGATTTATTTACCACTTTAAAAGACTAAAAAGCAACAAATTATAATTATGGGAAAAATTGTTGGTAAGTTGGGGGGATGAGAAGAAGGGGGGAAAAAAGCTGGGACTGGGATTCGAACCCACACTCACAAAATAATATTTGCGTTTCAAACACAGACACATTGTTCACTCGGCCAGCAGAACTTTCATCAGCGAAGGGTAGATTAAGCTTCCTATTTACATCACTGTTTCAGGTAAGGCAAAGCGACATAATAAATCGAGATGTAGATCTAGAATCTAGGCCTAGATCTAGTGGACCGACAGATAAGATCTGGAGAAAACTAAAAATTGGCGGAAAATTGGAAGCACTAAAAATTAGAGAACGTAGAACTAGACACGTCCATAGCTAGATTCTAGGTCTAGCATGGCCTATTTTTAGCTCTCCCGAGAACGAAATAATCTAGATCTAGATCTAGCTCAAGTGCTTTGATTTCTATTTTTTCTGCTGTTTTTCCAGCACTAATCTGCTATTGTACAACATTATTATAATGAGATACAACTTTATTCATCATGTAAAGTGCTATGAAGAAGCAAAAATGTACTTAAAGATGCAAATGTCCTTCCAAACTGAGTCGAATCGAGGCCAGAGTACCTACTTAATGTATTCATAGGTCAAAATGGACACGTGACTCAGCCTTGTTGGGATTGGCTGCAAACCACCCGATCGCGCGATTCGCAGGCCAGAAAACAAACGCGTTTGTTTTTGTAGGTCACCGATCGCGTCGATCGGTTTGTGCCACGATGGCCGCTTTGCGCCCTCAATTTGGCTAGCCCTGACTACCCGATGGGTCCGACCCGACCCGACCCGATCGCGTATGTGGGCACCCCCTATTATTAGACTGACATCAAGTGTCCTTCGTAGCATAGGACTTGATGAAAAGGACTTTAAAAATTTTAGACCAGTTTCAAATCTTTTTTTCCTTTCCAAAATTCTGGAAAAAGTTGTATCTAATAGACTGTTACATCATATTAAAACAAATAATCTTAGCGAAGTCTATCAGTCAGCATATAAGGCACACCATAGTACCGAGACAGCGTTACTCAGGGTCTGTACTGATATTTTAAAATATATGTATGAAAAAAAGGTATGTCTTCTTACTCTTTTGGACCTTTCGGCTGCATTCGATACCATTGATCATGATATTTTACTCGAGAGATTAAATACTACTTTTGGCATAAAGGGTACTGTCCTGCGATGGTTTGAGTCATATTTTAAGGATCGAACACAAGCAGTTGTGGTTGGAAACACGTGTTTTAATAATGTTTTGCTTAGATGTGGTGTTCCTCAGGGGTCTGTTCTTGGACCTGTCTTGTTTACAATGTATACACAACCTATTGCTGATATTTTAAGACAATATGGCATGAATTACCATCTTTATGCTGATGACACTCAAATTTATAAGTCTATTTATTTCGATCAAATACCACTTTTAGTCGACTCTACTGAACAATGTACTAGAGATTTAAAAATATGGATGACCAGCAATAAATTGAAACTAAATGATGACAAGACGGAAATAATGTTGAGTGGAAATACAAAAGCCATTAAAAATCTCCCAGAGCTACAAATTGATATTAATAACCATACCATTCGTTCAAAAAGAAGTCTTAAAAATCTAGGGGTTCAGTTGGATTATGATATGTCTATGTCCTCCCAAATAAGCCAGCTCAGCAAAAGTATTTACTTTCAGCTTAAGAAAATTGGCAGTGTAAGAAATTATTTAACTAAAGCAGCAGCCAAGACACTTGTAACAACACTCATTTTATCAAAGTTAGATTACTGTAATGTTATTTTGACCGGTTTGACATCCGAAAAACTATCAAAGTTACAAGTACTCCAAAATCAAGCAGCAAAATTGATAATGAAACAAAAGAAATCAGCCCACGTAACACCAATTCTGAAAGAACTACACTGGCTGCCAATAAAAGAAAGGATTAAATACAAAACTGCCGTTCTCTGTTTTAAATGTATAAATGATAGTGCACCTTTTTATCTTAAAACATTCCTGGAATTATATAATCCACCTAGAGCCCTTAGATCAGCCTCTGACAATCTAATTCTTAAAACTCCAAAACAAAACTACAAAACATACGGCGAGCGTTCCTTTTTGTTCTTTGGTCCCCAGGTATGGAACGAAATCCCATATAAAATAAGATCTGCCCCAACAATTTCCATTTTCAAAAATCAGCTGAAGCATTTTTTATTCACAAAAGCATACCTGTCATAATGATGTTCTGTGATATATATGCATGTGTATGCCAGACTGTGAGACTGAAGAAATAGCGAGTGAGAATGAGAGAGAGAAAAGAGAGAGATAGCGAGAGAGGGAGAGAGAAAGAGAGAGAGAGATAGAGGGAGAGGGAGAGAGAGAGAGGGAGAGAGAGAGAGACAGACAGACAGAGAGAGAGAGAGAGAGAGAGAGAGAGAGAGAGAGAGAGAGAGAGAGAGAACGGAAATGTTTTTCTATCTGTATAGAATTAATGTTTTAATGAATGTTTCTAGTTACTCACGTTTCAACTGTATTTTGACTGTTCGTGAATTTATATTGCATTGTATATTTTTAGTGAACACATTTTCAACCTCACTGCGAGACTGTTTTTCTGGTATAAAATTTTACACATATGCATTTATATTATATGTATAATACTTTGTTTTACGTACACATTTGTGTCGATTAATTTTTAAGATGTGATGTCTTTTTCATTGTAATGCGCATTGAGCATCTTTTAGGAAATGGAAATGCGCAGTATAAATGCTATTTATTATTATTATTATTATAGCTGTGAGCGTCCGGTATGCAAATGAGGCAGGTTTCACCTGTTTGTCACGAGATTGTTGAGCAGTTCTATAATATCATGTCTCGGGATCTATCTGTTATTATGCATTTCATGTTTGGGACGAAACTTCACTTCACTTGTTTTAAACCTCATTCTGGAAAAAAAAACACATTTAATGTAATAAATAAAGCATGTACACGATTACATTTATAATTTTCAATTTGGTTCAGGTCTTAGTTTAGTTTTAGTAAGCCTTTTATGCCCTCATCGAAACAATTTAGACCATGCAGGAGGTGGACTTCGACTAACCAAAGCAATACTCATTCCAACTTTAACGTACGAGGTCTTAAATTTTCCAAAACAAAAGAAGGATAACCCTACGTGTCCACTGACACGACACGGCCTGATCTTTTGCCGGGAGGAAGAAAATCGGTTGGGTCGTTTCCGTCTTGTGTGTCCACCAGTTCGGACAAGACACGCCTAGTCTGTTGGCCTACTGGCTGTCTTATTCCACACACTGTGTCCCAAGGCTGTGTCCTCGGTACAAGGCTATAAATAGCCGAGGTCAATGAACCCAAGGCGGGAAAAAGAAATGAGTGGGTTTTAAAAGCAAAGTTGGTAAAATTGTTAGTATGAATTTAAACCAGGTGGTTTGCGCGTAGACTGCAAATTTTGAGGCCCCGATTACGAATATGACAAGAATTTTAATCCGAACTCAAAATTAGATTTTTTTTTTTTTAGCTCCGACGGGGCCTATGGCTCATGAGTCACTACCCGGCCCGGCTAAAATGCAGCAAACGGCTTTCCAACCGACACATCTTTTGTCGGGGCGTGTCGTGTCGTGTCTATTGACACAGCCAAACGGACTTTTCACTGATTTCTTAGGAAATAATCGGTGCTCCATTTCAAATATCGACTTTCCGAGAGACTAACGGAATCGAGTCAGTTGGTGCCGGTCGCAGTGGACACGGGCCCTAAAGGGAATTTTATAATGCTGAGTCAAGGACTCTGGTCGAAGCAGACATTGTCACTGCGTGTGACCGCTGGCTGCATCCGATGAAAACGTGCACTGAGATCAGCGGTTGTAATGTTGAACAGAAAACATGTTTCTGTTGGGACGTGCACAGTGTATTTCATGTCTGTAAAATGAAAAAAAAAGTTGTTGATTTCACTGAACACTTGACTCGCAGATTGCAGACAATTTTCTCCACGCGCGACATCCAACGGTACCAGATGATGGGAAAAACAACAACAAAAAGCCCTAACCAAACAACCAACCAAACAACCAACCAACCTACCAACCAACTAACCAACCAACATTCAATTAACCTATCAACCAACCAACCAACCAACCAACTTACCAAACAAATAAACAAACAAACAAAGCAAGACTTCTCTCACAAACAAGTTTAAAAAACCCAGCTCAAATTATGTTCACGACGAGGTCTTTAATTGAAAGTTAAATGATAAAAGTTCCTCACACCGACCGGTTCTGTTAGATTTTTCTTTAAAATATATTTTTTTTTTTAAACACAATTTTTTTTTTTTTAATGGCCGTCCATGCCTTCTGTAAGGGCATTAACGCAGGGGCGTACAGCAGGCAATAATTCCTATGCAGTACATGCACGTAGTCAAATAACGTCATATCACTAAAGCTGATGCTGATCTGTGGGTCTGCTGCACACCGGTTGTAATATACAGCAAGAAACAGTCAAAAAGATTCTCTAGACATATAGCTACCCTAAATTTACACAGTTCTGTCTGCTCAGCATCTAGATCTAGTTTTGAGAAGTTTGAGCTTCACAGCACGTCAAGCTTTTTCGAATGCAATTCAGTGAGTTTCTTGATGACGACTCCGAATAATCTTACGTTTCTGATAAAGCAGATATAACATAATTTGGTTTCTGAACTCATGGCCTTAACAACTTAAAATGGCCAAAAAATGTCAGATAGAACTTTGTATGTAATTCTAAAGGAGACAATCCATATGTGCGGGACGGCAGCGGTACGATAAAAATCGCACCCAGACAAAAATATGAATGTGGTGGAATAGGGTAGACTGTGAATAATCTCTGTGTGATGCAGTCAATTCATTTGGCACGGAAAACTTGCTGAAACCATTGCACCCCTGTGTCGTCGTTCATCCACCCATTGTCTTGATGCCCAAATGGTGCCTTCTGGGCTGTCCTGAATAACAAAGGAGTGGATGGACCTGTTCGTTATGCTAGTGACAAAAGATCAAGATAATTGCAACTTTACAATACTGGCGAAGTTATCCGTCGGCCGTGGCGAATTTACCCGACAATTGGTAACGCTAGTAAAATATTATGTATTTATTTAATTAAATTGATTGAAATAACAATTAAATACCTCTACATAAAGATAATAAAGCAGTTAAATTAATGGAATCAATGCAAGAAGATAGAAAATATGGATGATAATTAAGTCAATAAGAATGATAATAATAATAAGAAAAAGAATAAGATGATAAGTCCATAATAATTAAATGCAGAGATGTGTAGGCTTTATGAAGAAGATTCATAGAAAGAGGCACACATTTCGTCCCGCTGCCGTTCCGCTGCGCACATATCGTCCCGCTGCCGTGCCGCTGCCGTCCCGCACATAATATGGATTGTCACCTTAAGGTAGCGAATTGTACCTTACTTGTGGGGCTTGTTTTAGTGGGGGGGGGGGGGTTGGGTTTTTTTCAACATTTAGCAACAAATTTGAGTTTGAGTTTCGACAAAATATGACACTAACGTTAGTCAGTATGTAAACAAACTGAATTCTTCTTATGTTTGTTTTGACAACCACGACTTTTCCGACCTGCTGACAACTGTCAAAGAGACGATTCAAAGTGACCGCACAGGCGACAACAACACTGATGAAGACTGACAAGAGCAAGGAAATGTTTGTGGTAAATGTAAATGAGATCAAGATTATATTTATCCGTATGAAAGCTCACAAAGCGAGTGGACCCGATGGAGTAAAAAGTAACAATTATAATGTGTTCTTGGCCTACTCTTTTATCTCCCATTTATACTGATATTTTCAATAATAAAATGTCTTTGAAAGAACGTGTAATTAAGAGATTGACTATATGAGGAAATGGTGGTGACAAACATGCCTGGTATGGGAAGAAATACGGCTTTAGGGGGTTCTTATGTGATGAAAGAGTTGTAAGACAGACTGAAGAAGCTAAAAATGCCTACAACTTGAAATCCATAGTTTTGAGCCCAATCAGGACATTCAGCTATAGCCCCCCCCCCCCCCCCCCTTTAACTTTAGAGGTATTGTAATTAAATTCCTGCTTGTGGTTGAATGATACATCTTATGCGATTGAATGATACATCTGATGTTATTTGTACATTTTGTCAGCATGACTTTTCATTCCATTTTGCTTTTAAATGAGAGTACTATATAATTAAGATTTTTATATTTACCTGACTGTGTTTTTAGGGTCCTGTACTGCCAAGAAAAGTTTCCCTCTGGAAAAATAAAGTATTATCTTATCTTATATTATTTTATTTTTTACCTCAGGCAACATATATCATAGAATAAGAAACTACAATTAAAAGAGCTGTTCTTTTTCTAGAAACAAAAAAATAATAATGAAGATCATTTCTATAGCGCCCACTCCCGTGTAAACACAGCTCTAGGCGCTTTACATAAATGCATGTACGAACAATATTCATGCACGCGACACACACGCACACGCACACACACACACACACACACACACACACACACACACACACACACACACACATCTACTTGCTTATCACACGCACACGCTTACACATCGTCACGAAATGAGCATAAAATAATATATACGCTGCAATTGACAAAATACATAAATGGATACATAGTCATTTACATAACATTGTATTAAACATGAATCTACTGACATAAAAAGGATGTCGTAGATTTTTTTTAAATTTAGACTCAGATGTTGTATGTCTCAAGGGTTGGGGAAGTAATGGGAGTAATACATCTTATAGGCTGGTCAACGATACATTTTTGCTGTCTTGGTTCCTTTGTAGGGCCACCTTACACCCCCCATCCCCTACCTACACACACACCTGCGTCTGTGGTGAAGCAGTTAGGGGCTTAGGCGTTACTCTCAGAAGCTGTGAGTTCGATTCCTTTGTGACTAAAAGTTTTATCGAGTATCTCCGTCTTTCTGCTGGGATGTCGTATTCAAGAGAGAAACTTCTGAATTTAACGTCCGTCTCTAAGAGGACCGAATCAAAATAAGCTGAGAGTCTTGAAAACTCCACAAACTGAGTTCAAGAATGCCCCATTTGGAATACGAACCAGACCCAGTTACCCCGTAGCCCAGCATGATACCAACTGAGGAAACGGAGTGCCTGTGTTCTATCTCTGAATTACAAGTAAGGTCGAACATGCTCTAACATAACAGCCGCCTGTATACGACAATCACCTAGACAACCACTTCCCTTTTCTCCCCCAGCGCTTTTTTTGTTACATTATGATACACTGTGTAAGTTGTCCACTTGTCTAAGACGGTCAGTTTCCACATATACAATGGGAGGCAATCTAAAACAATGTCGACAGTATATCGTCGGTGTCGTAAGCATTCCACGTAAGTACGTTTGGGCACTTTTTACGTCAGAGACCAAAAAATAAAGTTTTAGTTGTATTGGTCCTAACAGGAATCATGAAAAGCAACAAAATTGTAAGCCTTGACCCCAGAATACAACTGAATTTTGGTGATGTTGAAAGGTCGCGCATCTTTGATAGAGCTTTGAAAGGGTGTAAAAATCGAAAATTCTCAAAATTTAGACTTCAGTGGATTGCTTGCGAGAACGTCGGTACTATCGTGACTCACTACCCTAGAATTACAAAGTGCTATCTTCCCAGTACCTAGTTGTTGTTGTTGTTGTTTTTTGTTTTTAGATATTAGACGTTAATAATTACTAGTTTCAGAATATTTAAGCATTTTTGTTTTGTTTTGCAATTTTTTAAAATATCTTGATAATGACTCCTAATAATCTCTCATTTTTTATTGAGAATAATATTTATTTGATAGAACATTGGTCTTAGTAACTCAAAACGGCCAAACATGTCAGACAGAACTTTGGCATTCCGAGGTAGGTAACTGGGACCTTAATTTTTCAGTCAGCCACACACACA
>NW_004797782.1:283497-293579 GCF_000002075.1 Aplysia californica
CACCACGCACACACACATTCTCTCACTCTCACGCATACACACACACGCGCACACACACACACACATATGCACACACACACACACATACACACACACACACAAACACACACACACAAACACACACACACATATATTATATAAAATTACATAATTACCCACGGAGCTCGGGTGGAAGGTCATGACCCTATCTTCGGTTATCACATCCCATCTCCGGCTTGCTCTGTGAAGCGCGACATAACCACAGAGCTGACAGCCATGTTTGCTTTGAAAACGGCGCCTGCCGGATGTCTCCCGTCACATTGTGCCCTTTGGTGCCCGTCCCTCTTTTCATTGACGTCATGGGCAATGGTGGAATATTCCGCCGGTTTTGTCCGTTCGTATCGATTCTCCTTTAGCGTAAAAAATAGCTGTCGAGTAGGCCTAATATTATTTCTGTAAGAATGGCTTCACAATATTAATAGGCGGGTTCAACTCTTACTATTACTTACTTTAACTGTATTTTCTTTTTAATTAAAAAAAACAATTACGTACACAGTACTCTTTTATCGTTCGTTTGGTATCGAGACTGTCTTTTTCTCTTTTCTTTTTTCTTTAATAATTGTCTTGATGTTATGACAATAATTTCAAAAAAATTAAATAAGAAGAGGAAACTGTCATAATACTTGTTGCCCCTCTCCAGGACAATTGTTTGTGTAGTCCTCAGGCTCTTTGAACAAAATTACGTTATTTAGTCACACCTAGAAGGCTCATTCGAAACTACATCATCGATACCACCAAGAAAACGCGAAGTAAATTCCCGTACTCCGACGTTATAACATGTTTACTCGTGCATCTATTTCTACCACAAGGTAGCGCAAACATACACTGGCATTCAGGAGTGGTAGCACTGTCCTCACTGTGTTATGTAACCGTCAGAGTACAACTTGGCGATACTGAGCAGAAGTACTCGAATATCATCTAGCTCAGCACTCATTAACCTTTATATTAACTTTTGTATGACTAGCGCCCACTTTTGGCAACCTTCAAAAGACTAAAATATTCTCCCCTAAAATATTCTCCCGGCCCTCCTTCGTGCACAGTCGTACTTTTTGTACTGGTCAACGCTTTACGTCAAACATTGTGGTGAAATCAAGTTCTCTTCAAAATAATGAAATCTAAGAAACCGGTATTTTTCCAGCTGGTTAGATCTAGACAATTTTTATCAAATTCAAATATTTTTGGGCCCATGACCTTTTAACTTCATTAATAAACCCATTTGTATGTAAATTTTACAGCAATATATTATTTAAGCTACAAAACAAAACTTACACCCCCTCCCCCAAACAATAGCCTATACATTTTAGTTTCTAATGAAAGCAAAGTAATTGACCCTCCGAAGCCATCCCCCTTGAGGCTGAAGAACCGCCAAACCTGATCTCCTGACGGAATGTAGAGCTGTGTCTATTCGACTTGGCTATTCACTATTGAACATTCACTATTATTTTGTTTTGTTTTTCAACAACTCGGCCGGCGCCTGTGATGTACCGGTTAGGCACTTTGCCGTCACACGTAGGAGACCCGAGTTCGAGTCCCGAGAGGGGAGAATTGTTAAAGACTATTTTGGTCTTTCTGCTGGGATGCTGTATTCCTCTCAGTTCGGGTTGTCCACGGAAGGCTTGGTCGAAAAGACTCCTAAATAACCTAAATTGTGTCTGTCGATCAGAGCTTAAAATCACTTACAGCTATTCGAAGCGTAGCCGAGCCATTCGAATACCTTATGATAATTCTTCAGATAATATTAAATTTTTCGTCTAATTTTTCTCAGCC
Source organism: Aplysia californica (assembly GCF_000002075.1). Classification (NCBI taxonomy): domain Eukaryota; kingdom Metazoa; phylum Mollusca; class Gastropoda; order Aplysiida; family Aplysiidae; genus Aplysia; species Aplysia californica. The sequence goes on from NW_004797782.1 coordinate 285,304, forward strand.
TGTTGTGAAATTAGAGCGTATTAGATCTACATTTGAATTAATAGAGGTAAATTCAGAAATTTTCTGTTTTTAGGCCTACTTGTTAATTATGATATCGAATCAGAGTAGTAAGTGGAGCAAGCATGAGAATTATAGCGATTACTACAAATCTCGTAAATATTATAAACACATTTACACAAAAATTGGAACATCATGAATAGGGGCTAAATCATACCTCGAATGGTTGATAAACTTCCTTTTCGTCAAATTCGCAGAGCACTTAGGAAAATCTCAAGCAGAATAGATCTGATTTCATTTCTACTCTTTTGCGCTGACGTGGACAGAGACATTGATAATACGCTGAAATATTGCCCAGATGACCGAGGTTGGAATTCCCAGAGACATATCCTTTTCGGTTTCAGAAGTACTGCGCGTTACAATGAGAATTTTGTGTCAGGCGCTGAGACATGTGAAATAAATAGATAATAAATAATACTTTGTAAGGTAGCAAATTCACACATTATTGATCCTTGAAGGAAATTTGGGTCACAATGGCAAACATACATTTGTAAATACAGTCATAATCAAACACACAAACACACACACACACACACACACACACACACACACACACACACACACACACATACATACATACACACACACGCACACACACAAACACACACACACATATATAATATATATATATATATATATATATATATATATATATATGTATATATGGTGAAAAAATGAAAAGGTAAAACACCCCTATCAACACTATTAGGTTATTTAAGGGGCGGGATCTCCTAGTTTAACGTCCGTCTCCGATAGGACCGAGCCAAGTGGGAAGTTCGTGTAAAGTGCCTTTCCCAAGGACACAACGTCGGACCGAGCTGAGGCTCGAACCCCCGAACCCGCAATATATATATACAGACTTCAACATAAGTTAAGGACCAGCTTGACAGAAAGGCCTATCTTTTTTTCAAATCGAGGAAAAAGACAGCGAGGAATGTTTTTAAATTGTTTGCTCTGAAAGTGTTAATGGGTTAACAATGCGTACTGCAAAGCTTCCTAAATGGGCAAAACGACCACGTGCAGCACTGAATCCTCTGGGAATTTTAGCCAAATTTGCTGGGGGGGGGGGGGTAATCGAATTGTGTACGACACCACGAACATCTCTCAGTTAAAATTTCTGGTGCACGTGATAAACGGACGTATGGCCTCGAACTGTGCTCATTCTGGTGGCAATATAAGCAAAATCCAGTATCGCATCAACACACAACAAGACGAAAGCTGAGAGACTTTGATCTTGCCAGGGCTATGGATGGCATGCCTCAGGATAGAGTTGGATCTCGAGCAGTTGCCAGAAGGCTTGCGGTGTCACACTCTGTCATTGTCCAACTGAAGCAGCGCCATTAAGCCACTGGACCAGTCCAAGAACGCCCACGTGCAGGTCGACACAAGAAGACCACTCCCAGAGAGGATCCACCTGTCCGCATGCAGGCCCTTCGATAGAGGACATTGACAGCCAACAGAATCAGGCATCGTCTGCATGCTGCCACCAACACGGCGGTGAGCTGAAACACCCTTCGCCGTCGTCTGCATGCTGCCAACATCCGCCACAGGCGTCCAATCAAGAAACCAAGGCTGAACGCAGGACACCAGACCAGTCGTCTTAATTGCTTGGTGCAGGGCCCATAAACTATGGACACGCACCCAATCGGGCCTGGTGTTGTTCACTAGGGCTGTACCCCGGTAGCAAACCCGCTCGTGCTCGCAAGCCCCTAGTTCAAGTCACAAGCCTCAAATCACTAGATCAAATCATCAAATCAAATCACCAGCATGATAAGTTGAGTCTAGCGCAAACTGTAACCTCCTTGGTCTAGTCTAAACTTCAAGTCCACAGCAACTAGCAATCCGCGAAGCCCCCTCATCATCCCCACCCTCCTTGCAATCCGCGAAGCCACTTACATCAGAAAAAGAGAGATGGGGAGAGTGAGAGATCACGCCCACAGAGTCACTGCTCGTCGTGACGCTGTAGTTTACTCGATTAATCGAAGGCCTGTGCAAAGCAGCTGACAGTCCTCAAGCCTCAAATCCTGTCCGCAGCCACAAGCCCCATACAATTCACACAGTACTGCTTTGCGCTAGGCCTAGAGAATTGTCCCAGAACAAGCTCGAAACCTGACCTGCTGACTTGAACTGTCTCGATACACCGAGCGAGCGGCACGCCGCAGTACCGCTCGATGGCGCAGGACCGCTGACCGACAAGAGCTGCTACAGATCCTGCAGCAGGAGTGGACAAACCTTCCTCAATCCTTCATTGCCACCATCATCAACACCATGAGGAGACGCTGCCTTGATTGCATTGCAAGGCGTGATGGATACACCCGTTTTTGAACTGACTCTCATGGACACTAATTCCAGGATTTTTAGGGGTACTGCTGTTCCGAGAGACATGCCTAAGTTCGTGAAATTGAGTTGATTTTTATTAAGAAATGATTCCGTTAACTATCTTTGAAATTTCAAATGTTTTGCTTTTCACCTATTTGTGCTGCGAGAGTGTTTGCAAGTGGTTCTTAACTTATGTTGAAGTCTGCATATATAATATACATATATATATCTATATATAATATATATATATATCAAATACACAATATCACACCCGTGCAGAACAATTTCACGAAAATGCTATTGCTTGTCGGCACTGTGTAGCGCTTTGTATTTTCCTATCTTTATATTTTTGGAGCTGGGCTTGTCGTGTCTTGCTCAAGGGCACACCCCAATTTCCACCCATCTAAACCACGTATCACCAACACTTGCTTGACATTACTTTTGGATTTGAACTCACACTTCACTTAGTCACTTGAGCCCCGTGGTGTTGGTAGCCTTGTGGTTAGGCCACCAGACCCATCCGTAATCGTGAGATTGCGGGTTCGTGGGTTGAAGCCTCAGCTCGGTCGGACGTTGTGTCCTTGGGAAAAACGCTTGGGTGTACCACGAATTTCCCTTTTGGCTCTGTCCTTTCAGAGATGGACATTCAACTCGGAGGTCCCGCATCTTAAATAATATAATAGTATTGATAGGGCCCTAAACCTATACCATTTCAGCATTTCGCTAGAGCCTCTCCAAAGCGAAAATGAGCCTGGCTTTACACAGACATAATTTATTATCTTTTCAGACTGTTTTATTCAGAGCGAAATCAAAGCTGGTGAAAAGGCCATTAATTTTTCCAAAGATGATTTTGTTTAATTAAGATAATTCGTTTTGTGGTTAACTGCTATTTGTACAACTTGTCTTTTTATCGGCAAACTTGAAACTTGCACATCGCCGGAATTTCTGGCTCTGTTGTTGTTTTCTGTTCTACATTTTTTTTACTTAACACAACAACAGCAAAACTTCAAGTATACATACCCTCTCCTCTCTCACCCCGAAAAAAGGAGATAGTACACCTGTTAGTCAACTATAACAATAAACATAAAAGCAACAACAACCACAACAAACAATAATATATAAAAGCAACAAGAACAATCACAACAACGAGATATTATATAATGATACTTGGAAAAACTGTAGTTTTTACGCCCCTATCAACATTGTGAGTGTATTCAAGAGGCGGGACCTCCGATTTATTTTCCAGCTCCAAAATGACTGATCCAAATGTTGGGAGTGCTGAAAAGACAAGAAAACAAATCATATAATAAAAGTAACAGCACAAATATTTTTTAAAATAATTTTTTAAAAACCAACAAGAGACAAAAAAAGTGAAAAAGATCCCTCACCAACTCAAGTTCGGAACGCCATCCTGGGGATTCAAACTAGGGCAATCGAGTCCAGCATATTGTTGACTGAGCCCGTCCCACCCAGCAATCACCACCACTACCGGTAAGGTTAACAATACTTGGCGACCCTGCTCGAACGGCCACCTATCTAAGACAGCCACCTGTACCACTTCCTCTTTGAAACTCTTTCCACATTGTTATATTGACACTGCCTAAGACATCCATCAGTCTAAGACAACCACTTTTCTCTTTGACAATGGGTGGGCGTCTTAGACATTTTCAACTGTACTTGGCGAACCCTTGAGAGAACCGATATTTTTTAATGAGAATCGATTCCCCTCTTTTTCTTGATTCCATATAACCTTCGAAATATTGTTTCTTTCCCAGAAAGCATCGCGAAACACCACTGTCATTACCAGCTACGTAAACACCGCAACCATCCTCAATTCAACCAAAACATAGGAGACACCCCTCAGGCTAGAAATTCCAAAGCTATAGTGCGAAGCACGCACGAAAATCAACACAAACTCCAAGTCTATTGTGCGAGATACGCACGAAAATCAACACAGATTTCAAGCCTATTGTGCGAGGTAACCACAAAAATCAACACAACATGGGATAAGAAAAAAACAGATCGTGTGGAACTGGGAAAAACACGCGTCGTTTGATTTGACCACATCCGAAGTCGGTGGGCGGAGTATGTTTGGATCTGCCTGAAAAGTTATAGTGTCAGTCCATCAGGTGTCTCCGGGAAATCCCAGGACATTGTTGGAAATGGTCCTGTCAAACAGATTTGTTTATCAGTGAAAAGAAGATACGAAAATATCCAGCATTGTTTTTCTGACGGCAGTACAATATTATATAAAGAGTGATATGACCACGACCAGTTAGCTTTTTTGCCCGTGGTGAAGGTAGAACCTTTATTACTTGTAAATAAATAGTTTAAATCTGGTGACTTGTAGAACATTTGTATTAAAATAAGCGACTTGTAGAAGTTCTGAGTTAAAAACCGGCGACTTGTAAAATATTTTGTATGATATGTTGTATTAAAATTGGCGTCTTCTAAAATAATTTGCACATTATTTTGTATTAAAAAGGCGACTTGTAAATGAGTAATTCGAAATATTGGAATATTTCATTGAAGACAGAAAGATTGATCGTTTTAGGGTCGTTAGTCGTTGATGCTATTGCCTAGGAGTCTGAACTAAGTACGAGTCTCCCATAACCGTAGACAGAATAATCAAATGCTCTCGGGCGTAAGTTAGGCTCTTCACAGTTGCACACAGAAGACCTGAGTACGACCAACCTCTTGGTGACTTATGTTTGAATTTTTTAAATATATATTTTTGGGAGGTTCGCTATGATTGAACTTTTTCATTTATTTTATTTTGCGGTCCTCTTCAAAATTTGAAAATATATCACGAAGTGTACAGTTTCGTTATCAAGCAAATTTTTAACCTTCTCATCTGTTTTCCAGTAAAATTGAGTTCAACCGTTTTGAAGTACAATTATATATTATAGATCTATATACTTATTTTATCATTTTAATTCCTGCATGGTCTGTGGCTTGTCCTCTACACGACTGCCAAAGTTTAGGACAAATTATAAATTGAATTATAATACTGAATTTGTATCATAAGTTTTTAAAACTTGACCATTGAATAAAGCAAGCTGTGCTGTGAACTGTCGTGAATGCAGCCTACTTGTGCGCGCTAATAGCATGACATCAAGTAGTTGCGAGCGCAGTAAAACTCTCACTAAGCATCAAATCATTACAGAATTACAAAGTTCTATCTAACATTTTTAGTCTTTTTGAGTTACAAGACCGTGATATCAGAAGCCAAAATGTTCTACCTGCTTTATGAAAATCGTAAGATTATTTTGATTCGTTATCAAAATATTCAAAGAATTGCATTTGAAAAAGTTTGACATAGTGTAAAACTCAAATTTTGAAGTCATATTTATCTCAAAAGTAGATCTAGGCACTGATCAGATATAACTTTGCAGTACAAAGGTGGCGATATAGTGAAACTTCAATTTTTTAGGTCAAATTTCTGAAAGCTAGGTACTGGGTAGATGGAACTTTGGAATTCTAGGGTAGCGATATGTTTCAGGACGTAGGCCTACATCGTATGAGTATTTTCCCACCTATTGGCCAATTCTTGTCGTTTTTCCTTACTGGAGCTCTATACTTTTCATGTCCATTTACGAACACATTTCCGGTTGTATTTTACTGAGAAACATTGATCAAACAGACAAAAAACAAAACAAAAACAGTTCTGTTATATTATGTTTATTTGTACCAAAAAACCACCTTCTTTTTAATGCCGTTTTTTTTCCTTAATTGCGCCGAAAAACCTCATTAATTATAATATTATTATGTCACATTTTTTCCAGAATTTCTTTTTTCCAGAAGCTGCACGTCACCTGAACTACTACGTTCAAGATGTGGGTTGTTCTTATTTTTGGGTCTGCATTGGCCATTCTGGGTGGACTGAGGGCAGAGGTAAATCATTCAATATATTATAATAATGATGATAATAACAAAAATGATGATGATAATACTGATGGTGATGGTGATGATTATGACGATAATAATAATAATAATAATAATAATATTATAATAATAATAATAATAATAATAATAATAATAATAATAATAATAATAATAATAATAATAATAATTATAATAATTCTTTTTTCTTTCCCTGTTTTTTTTTAATGTTTCTTTTATTTGATTCTTTTGTAAAAATTGATCTTCAGCGGTCACTTTTCCGAAATTAAAAAAACCCAAAACAACTACAATAATTTTCCTTTGTAAAAACACATTGTAGGATCCTCTTTTTTGAATTTTCGTTAGCCTTTAACACTATCCAGCCGGCTATCATTTTAAAGAAATAAGAAAACATAGGTTTTAACGTCAATTTAATATCATGGATATGCAATTTTCTTACCAACCGAACCCAGTATGTAAAATTAAAACATTCCTCATCAACATACATCACAACAAATACATGGGACATATAGACAACAAACTCAACTGGCGTGTCCACACTTCTCTACAGCATAAAAAAATTAACAAAAGACTATTTTTCCTAAGGAAGCTTGTGTATTTTTAAGTCGATAAAACATTGATGTCCATATTCTATCATTCAAACATAGAAAGTATGATCAATTTTTGTATACCAGCATGGGCCGGGAACACAAGACAAGAGAAAAATTAAATCGACTAATACGGAAAGCATGTAAAATTTCAACATCAACATCCCCCTACTTGGATAATAATAATAATAATAGATAGCATTTGTATAGCGCATATCCCCGCTCAACAGCAGGCTCTATGCGCTTTACACTATATTATTACCCCAGCAGACTATAGAACACTCCGAAACATTCTCAGCTTCCCGGGAAGCATACAGTGCAAGCAGCCGATTAAGCGCTCAAACACTAACAAACTGACAAGATCTTTCGCTGTCTATAGCTGGGTACCCATTCCCACCTGGGTGAAGTGAGGAAAATTCGTGTAAAGTGCCTTTCCCAAGGACACAACGTCGGGCCCTTGACGGGATTCGAACCCACGACCTTACGGTTGCGAGTCCGAGAGCCTAACCACTAGGCCACCGACGCCACAAGATTATAATATATAATAATATATGAATAATATATAACAGCTTGCACTTAAAAAATTAGTTCCAACATTTCAGACAACAAACATCCTTTGTTCCCTCAAATAAAAACATCAGTCAGAAGTAAAAGGTTTAGGCTTCTGATCTGTTACAAAGAAAGATACAGAAGGTCATTTCTACTATCACCCATCAAAATTCTTCCATCTTAACCATATTGTATAAGTATTCAAATAACCATGGAGATGAAGGACTCTAACCATGCATCAGAAAAACATTGAGTCATAAGATTGTTACTACTACTTTGAGTCTTAAGATTATAACTATTTATATTGCTGCTCACTTATATTATGCATGTGAGTGTAAGCCTGCGTGTGTGTGCATGTGTGTGTGTGTGTGTGTGTGTGTGTGTGTGTGTGTGTGTGTGTGTGTGTGAGTGAGTGTCCGTGTGTACACGTGGTGAAACACCAGACCACTGTGCCAGGATCTGGACAATAAAGATGTATCTTATCTTATCTTTTGTCTATCATCCTTCCTTTCGTTCTTTCCTTGATTTTATCATTTATCTTTCTATTGTTTCTCTCTTTCTTTCTTTCATGTATTGATTGATTCATTCATTCATTTATACTTTCTTTCTTTTTTCCATATTCCCCAAGCAAAACAAAATGAAACCAACACAAGCCAGAAGTAAATTTACTTTCGTGGGTGATTGGCGGGTGTTCTGGCATGGTTTGCTCCTTCTTTCCTATCATACATTTATCGTACTTTTCTCCCCGTCTTCTTTTTCGTGTTTGTTACCCTCTTGTAACACCTCTAATTTTCGGCATTCATTTGACTTTATTGTGTTGCCAGTGCCCCGCAAAGCTCTTTACTAAAACAAGAAAGTTGA
>NW_004797782.1:293679-297226 GCF_000002075.1 Aplysia californica
GAAACATTCTCAGCTTCCCGGGAAGCATACAGTGCAAGCAGCCGATTAAGCGCTCAAACACTAACAAACTGACAAGATCTTTCGCTGTCTATAGCTGGGTACCCATTCCCACCTGGTTGAAGTGAGGAAAATTCGTGTCAAGTGCCTTTCCCAAGGACACAACGTCGGGCCCTTGACGGGATTCGAACCCACGACCTTACGGTTGCGAGTCCGAGAGCCTAACCACTAGGCCACCGACGCCACAAGATTATAATATATAATAATATATGAATAATATATAACAGCTTGCACTTAAAAAATTAGTTCCAACATTTCAGACAACAAACATCCTTTGTTCCCTCAAATAAAAACATCAGTCAGAAGTAAAAGGTTTAGGCTTCTGATCTGTAACAAAGAAAGATACAGAAGGTCATTTCTACTATCACCCATCAAAATTCTTCCATCTAAACCATATTGTCTAAGTATTCAAATAACCTTGGAGATGAAGGACTCTAACCATGCATCAGAAAAACATTGAGTCATAAGATTGTTACTACTACTTTGAGTCTTAAGATTATTACTATTTATATTGCTGCTCACTTATATTATGCATGTGAGTGTAAGCCTGCGTGTGTGTTCATGTGTGTGTGTGTGTGTGTGTGTGTGTGTGTGTGTGAGTGTGTGAGTGTGTGTGTGTGTGTGTGTGTGTGTGTGTGTGTGTGTGTGTGTGTGTGAGTGAGTGTCCGTGTGTACACGTGGTGAAACACCAGACCACTGCTGTACCAGGATCTGGACAATAAAGATGTATCTTATCTTATCTTTTTGTCTATCATCCTTCCTTTCGTTCTTTCCTTGATTTTATCATTTATCTTTCTATTGTTTCTCTCTTTCTTTCTTTCATGTATTGATTGATTGATTCATTCATTTATACTTTCTTTCTTTCTTTTTTCCATATTCCCCAAGCAAAACAAAATGAAACAAACACAAGCCAGAAGTAAATTTACTTCCGTGGGTGATTGGCGGGTGTTCTGGCGTGGTTTGCCCCTTCCTTCCTATCATACATTTATCGTACTTTTCTCCCCGTCTTCTTTTTCGTGTTTGTTACCCTTTTGTAACACCTCTAATTTTCGGCATTCATATGACTTTATTGTGTTGCCAGTGCCGCAAAGCTCTTACTAAAACAAGAAAGTTGATAAACGAAACTACAACATACACACATACAATGAATTATTCAAGTTCTTGTGTCTAACCTCTTTATCTCTGAGACTTACTTTTCCATAAACATTTGTAATACAAAACGACCCCTCCCCCCCCCCCCCCCCCCAAAAAAAAAAGAAACACAAACCCTTTCCCTTGTCCTCGGCCCCGGGAGAGAGGAGAAGGACGAAGAAGAGAATTCTGACATCACCGCTGATGTCTCTTTTGTGACGTCACCGCGAGACGTGGCCGGCCTTGAGCCGCTGAACATTCGCTGCGAAGCTACAACGGTGAGTCGTACCGGCCACTGTCGACTAAGATTGAGTATATTATATATTTTGTTTTACGGCACTATTGAAACTGTTGGTCATGGGAGTCACATTAGCGTGTGTTTTAGTTTAATTAAGTAAGGGTTTTAAAGCACTTGCTACCCAAATAGGTCATCATGGTATAAGTGGTTACTAGAGATGTGGTATTAAACAGCAGCATACACAGAAACGAAGGTTTAGGGGCCTGGGTTTACTTTAGGTAGGAGTTTCACGATTTGCTACTTCTTTCTTATAAAAAATCTATCTTCCTCATTTCTCCTTCTTCTTTTCTTTGTATGTTACTCTTTACTAACAATTTCAATTTTCAGGATACTATAGCCAATAGCATGCGTTGTAAGTGCCGTAAAATAACCCCCCCCCCCCCCCCCAATTTAAAAAAAATATTAATAAATAAATAAAAATAAAAATAAAAATAAAAATCAACCCAGTGGAGAACAGCAATTCCATGTTTGTGAACTTGTTCTCCGTTGATGCGATATTGTGTACCAAAATTTTGTTTTCTTTGAATGTATATATTTGTGTATACTTATGAACGTTTGTTTGCCATTGAAATTGAAACTCATATTTTATACGGGGATCGATAAAAAGTTGATTTGTTACCTTAGAATTACAAAGTTCTATTTGACATTTTCGGTTGTTTCGAGTTACTAAGACCATGAGGTCTGAAGATAAATGTCCTATCAGCTCTAACAAAATCATTAGAATATTCAGAGTCGTTATCTAGAGATTCAATGAACTGCATTCGAAAAAGCTTAATCATGTTGTGAAATTTATTTTTACGTCAAATTTGTCAAAACTAGGTACTGAGTAGATAGAGCCTTGTAATTCCAGAGTAGCAATCTATTATTCATTTTATTTAGCATCCCTCTTTACAACACTTACTTGTGACGTCTGTTGCCTAGCGGTTAGGACTCGTAATCGTGAGAATATGGGACCGGGGATTCGAGCCTGAGCTCAGTCGACGTTGTGTCCGTGGAAAAGGCATTTTATACAAATTTGCCAATTGCCTTGGTCCTTTCGGAGATGGACGTTAAACAAAGAGGTCCCACCTCTTAAATAACCTAACAATGTTGGTAAGGGGTGCTAAACATATACAAATTTACCACTTTTTCAACACCTTTCAACGCCCATGTCAACGAGCAGGAGACAGAGCCATCCGAAGCTTGACCCTATACCAGATGACTTCAAGACGACGTCGACTAGCCTCTGTCACAAGCGAGGGAACAGACGAGGAAAACATTCCCGGAATGTCTGCTACAGGCTCTGTGTCCAATGAAAATGAACAGGATCCATTCCTACAAGTGACCTTTGACATACCAGGTGAGGATTTTTAGGGTTTTTTTTTAGTATAGGGGCTTTTACGCCCCCATCAACAGGAATTACATGTTTATGGGGGCGAGATTTAGACACTGCCTCGAAGGGCCAACAAAGGCTGAGAGGCAGAAGAAAGACCGAGATACTTATTTAAGAAAAAACAATCAAACTATCGCCACTCGGGAATCAAACTCAGGTCTCCTGTATGCAGCAGTGAAGCGTCTAACCACAACGCCTAACCACAACACCTAGCCAAATGGGTCGAGAGCCTCGAAAACTCCACAAACCTACCCGAGTTCAAGAACGTCCAGTCTAAGATTCGAACCAGGGCTATCCTCTCGGTTGTCCAGCGCGATACCAACTGAGCTAACGGCGCTCCTGAATTTCGCTACTTCAAAATTACGAAGTTCTATCTGTCATTTTGTGCAAATTAGAGTTTCTAAAACCACGAGGTCAGAAACCAAATGTTTTATATCTATCATACTCTATGAAAAGGGTAAGATTAGTGTCTTTGTCAAGATATTCAAAGAATTGTATTCGAAACCTTGACATGCTGTGAAACTTTAAAAAATGTACACGTCAAATTCCTCAAAACTAGGTACTGCGAAAAGAGAAATTTGTAATTTTAGGGTAGCGATTTATTTGTAGTTGTTTGTTTGTCACTGTTATGTTTACATGCTTTCTTTCCTTTCTTATTTCCCCACTCCCTTCCCCCCCCCCCCCCCCCC
>NW_004797782.1:297326-299455 GCF_000002075.1 Aplysia californica
TCCCCCCCCCCCCCCCCCCCCCTCCCCCGGGTCCCCTTTCTTGCTCCTTTCTATTATTTTCCTTTTTCTATTCCTCTTACCTCCCATCTTTCCTACACCTCCTTTCTTGCCTTCTTTCTTCCTTTTTTTCTTCGCCATTTTCTTTCCTTTCTACCTCTCTTCTTCCCCCTCCCACGTTTCTTCCCTTCCTTTCTACATTCTTTTCTTTCCCCTTTTCCATCCTTCTTCCATCCCTTCTTTCCTCCTCCCCCTTTTTCCCTTCCTCCATACCGTATTTCCTTCCCTACTACCTTCTGTCTGTCTGTCATCTTCCATGCACTATAACATGACCGTAATTGCGTCGGCGTGCTTTTCTTTGCTCAAACTCAGTGGGTGGTTGGTGGGTGCTCTGATGTGGTTTACTCCTTCTTTTCTATCAAACATTTATGGTCACTATCTCTCATCCTTCTTTTTTTGTGTTTGTTACTCTCTTGTAACCCCCTAATCTTCGTCACTTCGCTACTTTAGGATTACCAAAGTCTAACTGACATCTGCATTGTGGTTGAGTTACTACGACCATGAGGTCAGAAACCAAGTCGTTATCAAGATATTCAAAGAAATGCATTCGAAAAAGCTTGACCAAGTTGAGAAGATCAACATTTTTTACATCAAATTTTTCAAAACTGGGGCCTATATCATCTTATTGTGTTTCACGTGAGGAAAAACTCTTACGAAAACTAAAACATGACTCAAACTCACCCCCCCACCCCCCCTTCCACCAGATATCTCTCAGAGCGGAATGTACATGTGTCGTATCACCCCTACTATCGGCATTCGGCGGCAGGTGTATGAACGAGTTTCCGCAGAGGAGCTTGGGAACTCCGACATCGTGACGCTCTTCCGGTCGCTGCGAGATGACGTCAGCGAGTTAACGGAGGCAGTGAATGCCGAAGTGTGCAGTCCAGGACAGGTAGGTTTGAGATTTATTAATTCATATTTATTTATTCTTCTATTTATGAATCTACTAATTTCTTGATTAGCTTGTTTGTTTGTTTGCTTGTTCGTTCGTTCAATTTCTTCTTCTTCTTCTTCTTCTTCTTCTTCTTCTTCTTCTTCTTCTTCTTCTTTCTTCTTGAATGATCTAAGTTGTGTCGAGGGGGGGCGTAAAACACAAACCGACGTTGTTGTTTTTTTTACCCTCGTACTCAACAGGCCCTTCAGATATCCCAGCTGAGCTTTTTCTTCTTGAAATCAGCCCGATTACTAAATTTCTAAATCATTCACTAGTCTAGTGGTTAGGCTACAGGACTCGTAATCGTGAGGTGGAAGGTTCAGGGGTTCGAACCACAGGCCCGTCGTTGTGTCCTTCGGAAAGGCACTTTACACGAACTTTTTTCACTTCACCCGGGTGTGAATGGGTAGAGTCTACGCAGCTAGAAACAGCAGAAGTCTGTTAAGTTTTTAGCGCCTGTAAAACGACAGCTTGCACTATTATGTGCTTCTCGATATTGTTTCACTTGAGAATGCTATCAGGTGTGCTGGGGTAATAATAGAATATATTGTAAAGCCCATAGATCTTATTGTTTCACTTCAGAATGCTATCAGGTGTGCTGGGGTAATCATAGAATCTATTGTAAAGCCCATAGATCTTATTGTTTCACTTGAGAATGCTATCAGGTGTGCTGGGGTAATCATAGAATCTATTGTAAAGCCCATAGATCTTATTGTTTCACTTGAGAATGCTATCAGGTGTGCTGGGGTAATCATAGAATCTATTGTAAAGCCCATAGATCTTATTGTTTCACTTGAGAATGCTATCAGGTGTGCTGGGGTAATCATAGAATCTATTGTAAAGCCCATAGATCTTATTGTTTCACTTGAGAATGCTATCAGGTGTGCTGGGGTAATCATAGAATCTATTGTAAAGCCCATAGATCTTATTGTTTCACTTGAGAATGCTATCAGGTGTGCTGGGGTAATCATAGAATCTATTGTAAAGCCCATAGATCTTATTGTTGAGCGGGAATTTGCGCTTAACAAATTATTCTATCTATTATTATTTGTTTTATTATTACTATTATTGTCAGTATTACCATAATCATCATCATCATCATCATCATCATCATCATCATCATCATCATCATCATCAT
>NW_004797782.1:301528-302767 GCF_000002075.1 Aplysia californica
AATTAAGAAAAAAAATACATTGATGAATGAAAGAATGAATGAATGAATGAATTAATGAATTAATGAATTAATTAATAAACACATCAATAGATAAGTAGATAGATAAAAACGTAAATAAATAAATGAATAAAAAATATAAATGAAAACAAGTATACAGATCACTAAATACATTTTTGTAAAATCCATCTCTTCTACCAGATGAGGAGAGCGAGGGCGTGTGGGTACACAGACAAAGCGGCACCACCGCCTCAATCTTCGATTGGTTCCCCAGCGCCCCGAACGACTCACAGGGCACCAAGAACTGCCTGAGCTTCCTCTGGTACTTCAATGAGGCCACTGGGGTCAAGATGAAGGACGTCTCGTGCTCTTATGTGGAGGGAGCCACGGTCTGGCAGCACAGCTACTTGTGTGAGGTGCCGGAGGCAGATAGTGTGATTCGGAATAATTGTCCTGCCTAACTGCTCGAAGACGGCATCTGCTACTGCAACAGTAATATTTGCAGCAGCAGCGTCATCGTTTGCTGCAGCAGCATTTACAGCAGCAGCAGCATTTGCAGCAGCAGCTAAGCTGTAGAAGCAGTAGCAGAAGCGGCAGCAACAATAACAGTGTCTTCAGCAGTTTATAACGAAGTCCTTTGTTAAATGTGTAGTATTAGTATTAAAGCATTTATATTCAGATTTGCTTCCTGCTTAACGTTTGAATTTGTGTCATCACCATCATCATCATCATCATCATCATCCTCATCCTCATCATCATCATCATCATCATCATCATCATCATCATCATTGTTCGGAAAGCAGAGTAGGAGGGAGAGTCTTGTTTGAATTTCAGATAAAATAACATAACAAGGTAAAATGTTTAAATTGTGTTTTAATAGACACGGCTCAACGTTTCGCCTCCTGGACTTCCTCAGGAGCAACAGAGAGAAAAACTATATGAGCGCTGTATACTAACAGGGAAATAGGCTTAACAAAGAGGGTCTTAAGATAGCGTGTGGTTACAGGCTAGACGGAAGTGACTAAGAGGGAGCCAGGCCAAGGGGTTAATTATAAAGAAAGTGATACTAGTCTAGCAAATGTATCAATTTATCTCTACGAGAGGCTGACAGGAAGTTAAATGTGTGAACGTGGGGTGAAAGAGGGAAATGTTAGGGCGTACTTTATAGAGGCATCTCAGTTGGAGGCAAAAGGAGAGTGACAGAAGACGTGTGTGTGTGTGTGTGTGAGAGAGAGAGAGAGA
>NW_004797782.1:303216-308216 GCF_000002075.1 Aplysia californica
AGAGGTAGAAGGATCTCTATTGGCAAAGATCGGGGGATAGGCGTTGAAAGAAGATATCCTGGCGATCAGACACTTCCTCTGCATGAGGGAGTGACAGGGGGTGGTTTACAAGTAGGGGAAATGTACTATGTCGGGTAAGAGGAAGGAGGGTGGGGAGATAGGCTGTAAGGAGATGCAGGGGTTGGGGTGGGGTGGGTGGTAGGGTGAAACTGTAGTGCCATGATTTTGAAAGGCGCCGTCAGATAAAGAGTTGAGGTGCATGGTGGGGGAGAAAGGAAGGGAGGGGGGTATGTTGACCTCAGTTGGGAGGGAGGGGTGAGTAGGAGTTGAGGGGGGGAAAGTTGGGCAGCGGCTTGGGTGGTTACGTTGTAAATTTTAGTTCTTTGAAATGGGGTTCATCAATATTGAGGCCAGAGAGGGTTTGATGTTCGTCATCCACTTTGATTCTTTAAGGTTGAGATCTTCTTTGGTAGTTTTTTTTTACAATCTCTATACTCTGAAGCTGAATATCAGTGGTTCAGATGTGGCCAGGGCTATTGAAATGTTGGCAGACAGGGGTGCATGAGTGGTTTTGTACTGAGTACAAATCTGTTAAATCTGGCCCTAAGAGTGATGGTGGTTTGTCCTACATATTGGGCAGAGCATATTTTGCATGTTATTAAGTAAATTACATTTTGAGTTTCGCAGTTGATGTTATCTGTAAGGAACTTTTTGAAAAGAGGTCCCTCTACAAAGTTGGTTTCTGTCATGTAAGGGCATGTTTTGCACCTAGGTTTCTTGCAGGGGTGGTTCTGGGGGGTTTGTGAGAGGTTGTTTTGAGGTAAAGGAAGATGTGTTGTATTTGGAATCATCATCATCATCGCCATCATTAGTAATGGCAGAAACAGCAGCAACAATAGCTTCGATATTCACGCTAATGACAACAATAACACAGGAAAGTTCAACAACAACAGCAACAACAGCAACAACAGCAACAACAACAACAACAACAATAACAACAACAACAAAACTCCAACAACGACAACTTCAATGTCCATTCCAACGACAGCAATAGCAATGACAAGCTCAACAACAACAATAACAACAACAACAACAACAACAACAACAACAACAACAACAACAACAACAACAGCAACAATAACAACGACTAAATGGTGTAACCCTTATCCAAAAAATCAACTTCTCTCAGAGTTCCAGCTCTTGAGATTGGTCTATTCAAACTACAGTGTACATTCCTCTTGGAGCTTGAGTTCTTGAGATTTCTTAATCAGACTACAGTTAATTGTAAGGGCTCTGTCCTGTGGCATCTGTGGCCTAGTGATTAGGCTCTCAGACTTGCAACTGTAAGGTCTTGGATTCTTTCAGGAGGTCGATATTGTGTACTCGGGAAAGGCACTTTATTTTTCTCACAGATTACATTTTTGCAGTATTACGCGGTATTGTGGTTCTATACAGTGCGCCTTGCGGCCCATTTCCTTCGATTTCAGCACTCCAGCTCCAGGTCCTAGGACCTGCCCTGGGAGTACAGGGAGGAATTATTGTTACAGGATCCCACCTATGGCTAGGACTTAATGCTGACCTTTCCGCTTGGTGCTCCCGTCAGCGGACTGTTAGGGCATTTAATGACGTGGCAGTGGCAGTGCCCCCTACCACCTCACCTCATCCTGGTAAAAACATCGCCAGTTGGTCCGCTTCAACATGTGTCACGACGCGGTGGAATGAAGCGCTCGTCAATTTTTTTGCATGTTTAGTTATTGGTATCATCTGAAAGCTGATTTATCTGCCATGCTTTCAATGGAATAAATTTGGAATTATCTTGGAGAGAAGCTGAGATATTTGCGATTGAAGGAGATTGGGGTCGCCTGGTTTCATTGGTAAGATTAGCGAGAAAATGGCAACCCTAATCTGATAGTCCTTGGTAATTGAATGTTTACGTGTGCCTTTAATTAACGTTTTTAAGAAATGTTAACACAGAAATGGTTTTTTAAATGGAGATAAAAGGTGTTGAGCCAAAAACCAAAAAATTGATAAAAGTTGCCAACCTGGGTTTAAAATGCCTGTTTCTTTGATTTCATTATTTTGACGAGCGTCTGATTTTACCATATCACCTCACATATTTATTCACACCCCGGGTATCATTACTATCATCATTATTGCCATCATCGGCGTCTGTGGTGTAGAGATTAGGCCCTTCGCTGTCGCATGCATGCAGTGAACCCGATTTTGATTTCCGAGAAGGGAAGATATTTTTTTATTAAGTAAGTCGGTCTTTCTGCTGGGGTGTTGTTTGTATCCCTCGAGTTGGCCCTGACAGGCAAGGTCGGAAGCCCGCCTCCTTAATAATCTGGGTTGTCTCAATTGGGTGTTAAAAGCACCTCCATTAAAAATCCACTCCAAAATTGAGTGTATTCGTTAAGAGCCCTGTTATATACCATCATCATCAAGTGCCAGATCTGCTACAGACATAATTTGCCATCATGTTTTGTCATGTATTCCTTTGTATGATTGCTTTAAAAACATTCTATTATTACCCTGATCTTTCCCCATCACCCCATCTGTTTAAGCTTCTAAGCAAGCTTTTCTGGGTCTACCACTGGCTCCTTTGTCTTCAGTTTTTTCTTTACTATTGTGAGCTAGATGTTCAAGAGCCTTTTGTTGTAGTTGGGGGTTTTTTTTAGCTTTAGTAAGCATTTTACGGCACTTGCAACACAATAAGGCAAAAAAGTGCCAAAGATTAGAGGTATTACAAGAGAGTAACAATCACAAAAAGAAAGAGGAGAGGAAAGGACGAAAGATGTTTGACTGGAAAGAAGGAGCACCCACCAACCACCCACTCCCTTACGTCTATTCTATCCTGTATACTTTTACTTTCCTTACTTTTTCCTTTCTCTGGTATCCTTAGGATGCCAAGGGGAGGTGCAAGTTTTGTTCCTGTGCTAGGTGTGTAGCGTCTGTGATAGATATGTTCTTCCAGGACCTTTTTCACCACATCCAGCCAGGTCTTTCTTGGTCTTCCTCTTGTTTTGAAGCCAGATTCTCGAGTGTTGTAAGCTCTAGCCGCTAGTTGTTTCTAGGGGCATTCTGGTTAGATGTCCAAGCCGTTTGACTCTTTGACGCTCTATGAATTTTATTACTATCCTGTACAGACTTGAAATAACTGACTACATCTCCGATCGCTGTGTCCTTCGCCGATAGGTCCAAATATGAGCAGAATATCGTGATAACACCCCAGAACAATGACAATAATATTAATAATAATTGTAAGTGGCGGGGCGCCATTGGTGCAATTGGTGCAAGCGCTCCACCTAACCCTGGCCTCCCCGGTTTTTTTTATCTAATTGTTCTAAACCAGTTAGTGCTCTAGATCTACATTAGGCCAACTAGCCTGGGCTACATCCTTGCGCCAGTGAAGAGACAGACGGCGAGGATGGTTTATGCCTGTCGCAGCGCTTGCGGTAGTGTCTGCTGGGAGCAAGCAAAATATTTTCACCAAAGTTATTTTTGTCACTGTAGAGAAATCTAGGCATCGTTCTTCCCGCACAAGAAGAAAGGTGCATGAAACTACTCTTCGCAACACCAATTTGGTGCAAGCTAAAAGTGTGATCCAAGTTTCCGCGAGCCGGTCTACTACAGTAGAGTTTACGGCAACTCAATGAAGAATGTGTACATGTATCGAAACTGTTGTTTCCCTCTATTGTGTAGCAAGTCCTGGTGCTGCACGAAGTACATGTAATTAAAAATCTTTAAATCTTCTCAGATTGTGAGTATAGCGATTTGTTAGTATAATTTTACTTTATTGTAGCTTTTATGCGGTTTCATCTAGAAAGAGTTGTAAATAGCGATAGATTACGGGATATCCAGCAGATTCTAATTGACTTTCAGTAGAAATCTTAATAGTAGCTACTAAACCTATTGCCCATTTGCTCACTTTCCAATTATTCACCACCTTGTCTGCAACCCACGCGACGCCACTTATAATTCTATCAATATATTACATCAATTATAACCTAGAAGACCAGAGAAAACCTTTAAAAACATTTTGGGCTCCCCGAGAAGCATACAATGCATGCTGTAAATTGCATGCGCTGAAAACCTGACAACTCTCAGGATCTTTCGTTGTCTATAGCCGGGTACCCATTACCACTTCGGTAAAGTGAGAAATCATCGTGTAAAATGACTTTCCCAAGGACATAACGTCGGGTCCCTGACGGGATTCGAACACCTGACCTTACTGTTGATAGTCCAAGCAAGGAGCCATCAAATACATGTAATAGAATGCTCCTCTGACTGCGACGTCCTTTTCCAATAGGACCAAATGTGAACTGGTTTGGTGAAATGGTATAGGTTTAACGTCCCTAGCAATACTGCTAGACCGTTTAATAGCCGGGACCTCCGAATTTAACGACCATCTCCGGAATATGAGCAGATCGTCACTATGACTACTCAGAATAACCCATCCATCCTCAAGCCGGCTCCGTGTGAGATCAACCCCTCCCAACCCTCTCTCCACCCTCTCCTCTTCTCCTGCCCCACCCAGTTTCTACAACTTAGCCCACCTTGCCTGCCAATCAGTCACGGACTCAAATACCCTGTGAATGTTCAGCCTTTTGGGGTATAATCCATGATTTTAATTAGCATGTTTAAACATTCATGTGCCTGCCTGTCAGGTTCTGACAAACGAGGTTAATTTCTTAAGCTCAAAGTGAAAAAAATCCATCTTCCATATCGCGCACAGCATAACGCAGATGCGATTTCGTCGTCATCGTGGTAGGATCGGATAACCAGAAACTTTCAATTTTACTTTTTTCGAGAAACGCACTCTCCAAAATATGTCTCAAATGAGTAAAAATTTGTATTATTCAAATTAACAGCCAAAAGTGGATTTTTTAAAAATCAGTATGAAAATCGGATAGCTCTAAGTCGCCCTTTTATTGAATCAGTTTTTTCCTTCTCCTGAAATTTTTGCCCGATATTACTTATCCGATTCTGAACCCTGAAAT
>NW_004797782.1:310716-314352 GCF_000002075.1 Aplysia californica
CGTTGTCGATGTCGGTCTCCAGGGTGCAGGAGATTGCGAGGACCAGCTCCTTCAGCACTCTTTGGGCCCCCATGAGTATCAGTTGTCAGCAAGGGACACCTTGCAGGAACCGAGGACATGCTCTATTGTCTGTCCCTCCTGGCACAATGGACAGTGGGGATCTTCTTCCTTACCAACTTAACGAAATTAGCTTTCGATGGCAGCAAGTCATATGTTGCTCTGATGATGAAGCTAAGTCTCAGAGGTGTCATGTGCAACACGCCGTACCGGGTAAGGGATCTTTGCAGGACATTGGTCCAGTTCGTCCATTGACCCTGTCGCGATAGACTGAGATACTCGATACAAAGTCTCCCACTCGAGAATCGAGCTAGGGTCTCATGCGTGCGACAGCGAAGCGCCTCTTAGCTCCATCACAAATGCCGGTAGACAGTGAGTGCTCATAATAATAATATTATTAATGCTCATAATAACACAGAGTAAATGCAAGTGTACGGGTTTAAGCCCCTATCAACACTGGTGCAACCTCCGAATATAATCCCCGTCTCCAATTGGACCGAACCAGATACGTTGACAGCCTTAAAATCCGCACAAAACGACCCGAGTTCAATGCCCATTCTGGGATTCGAACGTGTCCCCGTTGTTCAACTTGACACCACGTGAGTTAACAGAGCGCGCAAAAACACATGCAAGAGTACACTGGAGTTTCATTCTTACTGACAGTAGATTCATCTATATCCAGTTTTGGACGAACCAGAGTTATCGATTTCTGTTACCACAAGTGAATTTTTTTAAAGAATACCATAACAACTATAATGTCCATATAGTGCTCAGTGAAACAAGAACTATAAAAAAAAAAGAATTATCAAAATCCATCAACAAACACCTGAGATATTAGGTTTCAAATATTTCTTGGACTTGTAAAACTGGCTCACAACGCTGTTTCAATTCATGGTCACGCTACGTGAAAACTGTTCTTGAAAATCAAAAGTGTTTTATCTTAGACAAAAACACACAAACTTTCGTAAAAGAAATTAAAATATAATTCATGTAGCTATCGAGCCAATCCTATTATACGGGTGCGAAGCATGGACAATCAATAAACAGCTGGAAAGAACAATTGTTGCGGCAGAGTTGTGGTTCATGAGACGCATGCTACGTATCCCATGGACAGCTAGAAAAACAAATGAAGAAGTCCTGGTTGAAGCAAATTATAGAAAACAACTTATCACGAATATAAGAAAACGACAGGCAAATTTTTTCGGACACACAATGCGGAAAGAAGCATTAGAGAACATTGTAACAACAGGAAAGTTTGATGGAAAGAGAGGTAGAGGCAGACAGAGGGAAAAGATACTGGACAAGATGACAACATGGCTGGGAGCAGCAAGAACAACAGACACCATTGCTGCTTCGAAAGACAGATGGAAGTGGAGGTCCATGATCGCCCACGCCAGTCGGCAAGGCACCGGATGATGATGATTGTAGTGATTATAGTAGTTCAAAACTGAAAGAAAACATGAAAATGAAGTTTAAAAATGGATGCCAATGGCTTGGAACTCCATTTTCCAGGATAAATAAAATGAACATTTATCGCTGGGTACCTGGCAAAATGAAAATGAAAATCTAATAAGATAAAACATACTGAGACGTTACCCAATTTTTTAAAGGGTTAAAACTTAAATACAGGAGAGATATAATCGTATCGAAGGGATATGCTGGCCAAAAATGCCGAAGGGGAAGAAATTGCAGTTTGAGACCTTTTATCGTCAGTCATAAAAAATCAACTATTTAAGCAAGACAGATGTCAAACATATCCCTGGAAAGCAAATTCAAAACTCTGTCTGAAATAAGTAGTAGTAACTGTATGTCATGACTGGGTAGTAAAGGCTGTTACAAAAGGGTAGGCAACAATTCTGAAAATTATCGTCGCTCAACAAAACATCAGACTTTTCAAAATCTCATTAAAAGCCACAAAAAGCTACCGGATAGCTCTCATTACAAGCTCTATGTGATAAAAGTAGTAGCAGCTAGTTTTGAGTACTTAATGACAGTTACAAAAAAGTAAGTTAAAGTAATAATTTTTTTAAAATATATTACGTTCCAACTAAACATCAACTGAATTTGCAAAGATGCAAAAACAGAATCAACCCAAAATGTCATGTATGTAGTATAGGGTTTTACGACGCTCGCAACTGCTCAGGTCATATGAGCGCTACACCAAAATGTCAGAGAGAGGCAGAGAGGTGAATAGATCTATACCACCATACCACTGGAAAGCTCATTATAAGTTCTGTGTAATAAGAAATGAATTACAGTACATGTAACTGTAAAGTACTTTTGATATTAAGGACACTAAGTAAGGCGATTGCCACTGATGATGCAGAGTCCACATTAGAGCAGGCAGCTGATATGAATTTATAAGAGTCAGCTGACCAATTTGAGTGAGACTGAGTTAGTTGTCTGCCCCATTAATACAACTTGATGTTTTATTTGATCATTTTTTAATTTAACGAAAGATGCAATTGAGAGATCAGTCTCAGTATTTCCAGTTGTTACTTTTGGAAGACATTCCTTTTTTTTAAAGCTTTCAAGTGTACCTGAAGTGCTGCATGCAATATCCCGTTTACCTTGATTTTTTTTAAAAATGATTTGCAATGGTTTTAGTGTTCTGCACCTAAAAATATGACAGCCTGACCCTCAAAAGCAAGCAACGTAATGTATAGTTCTATCTATGAGCCAGAGTGAAAGTAAAACTCTCGAGATCTAGAATGCTGATCTAGATCTAAGTTCCGTACTAAATTTATTTCAACATATTTTCTAGATTGGGTAGGACAAAGTAGAAGTGTCATTATTCATGATTATTGTAATAGAACCCCTTGACGCTTAACGGTAACGCAACAGAGGGTGTAGATCTATAATTTAAAAATAAAGAAGTAGTCTGCAATGCCGTAGTTATAGCCCAGTAATTTTGACAGAACGAGATTACAGGATCATCTCTAGACCCAAGCCATACATAATACAAGTGTACATTCATTCATGGTTCATATTTTTATGAATAAAAACACATTTGGTCAAACTTGTAATGAAAAGTAGTTGCATTGAAGCTTAAAAACCTAAATTATTACAAAAAGATAAAGTTTAAAATGTGCGAAAACGGAAGCAACATTACTACTTTCTGTTCCGAGGGATAGAGATCTAGATCATTTGGCTGTTCCGTCAGTGTGTATTGACTCCCGTGAAATGACCAGTAGCTTAAGTAGCCTACTAATCCATTTTTTTCTCGGAAAAACCTGAAGCATGATCTATCTTAATTAAACAACTAAAGCCCCATTTAGACGTACAGTTCGCTGATCGACAAACCGTAGGATATCGAGAGGATGGCCGGTATCCTGTCAATTTCACGTGGAAACTCTCGATATCCAAGGGTTATCCGTCCAACCACCAGATATCTGGCGACGCCAGATATTTGCCGGCCGCAAACCGAAGGAGTGACGACGGGGGAGCGGCTTCTTTGATGTTACCCCAGGCGTAGTTGAAAATACATTCCAAAATATTCATCAAATCAAAAAAATAATTAGATTTTCGTGATCAGCGACCCAAAATTAGTCAAATTCACACGGGGAACGCAATTTAATA
>NW_004797782.1:315553-323053 GCF_000002075.1 Aplysia californica
TTATTAGATTTCTAGCTGTCCCCCTGAAACACTGAAAAAGTAAACTATTCTACAGTTCATCGAACGAACATTATCGAACGTTGCCAGTATTGTGGAAATAGAATATTTGTGTTTGTAGGTACTTCTTTTTAATAGCCATTCTTTAGCCCAGATGGTCCTGTTTCTAGATTTGTTTTTGGATTTGAGAACAAAAAATGCTGCCAAATTATCCATGTAGCTTGCTTCAGCTATTGTTGACGTTTTTTACCTAGATCTAGCTACAACAGTCCAAGGACGGATAAAAAACTGTACGTCTAAACGGAACTTCTCTCGTCGACAAACTTTCAGTTTACGGATGACACAGATCGAGCGTCCGTCGGTTAAACTGTCAGTTTGTCGATCAGCGAACTGTACGTCTAAAGGGGCCTTAAAACGTTGAAATACGTATCAGTGAGATTGAACAAATCACACGGTTGTTTGGTTGATTAGTTGTTATGCGTATTCCCATGGTAATCCGTCCGCTTGCCTGTCGGTGTGTCGGACTGTGTCGAGTGCCTCGACAGCTGCCTCTTCAGCCATTGTTACAGAAAGCGAGTTTCCCCCGACACACGCATCCACAGTTTGAAGTCCAATAGCGGTACCGCGATAACAAAAACTTTCACAGCACTTGCTTAAATAAAACTAATATGTTGTGAACTAACCTTACGTGTAAAGCACATTTAAAAATATGTTCAGAATTCTGAGATTTTATCAAAACTTCTCACAACATTGTCTTTTTACTTCCAATTTTACTTCAAGAAATTCCTGGCCTGTTTACTATGGGGGTAAAGGTCAGTATTTTTATCTTTCTAACAGAGCAGCAATTATTCCGTAGGCACTATCGCGACCGAGCTGTTTGTGACGGAAGAAGAATGGCTGTGGCTAGGTTTCGATGTCGAGCGCCGGTGGGACGCCAAGTGCTTCATTTTCCCAAATTTTAGAGCTATATTAAACATATTTCAACACATCCGTTCTATCCATGAACAACACACATAATTAGAATAAAAAAAGCTCTTCTAACTCGTTTTATTTCATTAAAATCAAGCACTCATGAGTGAAAAGCTACGTTTGTGAAGTTGATCAGTACGACAGATTTTCTCCTCGGGAAGAACACTACTTGCTACGATCGGCGGATCGTTTGTTGTACCTACTTATAGTTTAAAACACGGCGTTCATTTCTGCCTGAATCTGGTATCAATAGCTTAGTAAATGATGTGGGGAAAATGTTTTGAAGATAATATTTCAAAGCGATTGGCTGTTGAGAGACAAAGAAGAGACAGGGAGGTGGTGGCTCTCTTGAATATTTTACCAAACTGGAAAAATAGTCTTTTAAAATAAAACTCTAGTAGAGTGCAGATTATTTACAGCATCAAAATATGGGAGCTCTAGACACGTCGTAACTTCATCACTTTGTACGAAAACAATATAGACTTTTTTAAAACAGTACCCAAGATTGCGCCCTTAAACGTAATTCTGATTCACCATGGAGCCCGCCATTTAGCTTCCTCAGAACTGCAAAGTTCTATCTGACATTTTGGGCCTTTTTGAGTCACAAAGACAATGAGTTAAGAAACCAGGTGTTCTATCTGCTCTATCAAAATCGTAAGATACTCAGGAGTCGTTATCAAGATATTCAAACAATTTCATACGAAAAAGCTTGACATATTGTAAAACTTATTTTTTTAACGTCAAAATTCTCAAATCAAGGTACTACTGAGTATGTATAAGTTCTTGATTCTGGTGTGGCGATTTGAATCAGTACGCAATGAAATCAGGCGCTCGTCAATGTTTAGGCATTTGGAGTTGTTCATTTGCGTTGCTTTAGTCGAATAAAAAAATAGCCATACATCTTGAATAGAAGTCGAGATATTTGTAATTGAAGGATGAAGGGGTCACCTGGTTTCAGGGGTAAAATTAGCTGCAAAACGGTAGCCAAAGTTTGGTGACATCTGTAGCTTGACAGTCACTGAAAACGAAATTTACATAATAATAATAGCACATTTAATCAATGGTTTCAGAAACATTCACAAATACATGTTTTTTAAAAGTGTTGAGCCAAAACAAAATCGATTTTAAAAACAACTGCCAAACTGGAGGAAACCTGCCAATTCATGAAGGACAAGGAGGAAAACGTTGTGCATGTACTTTACAATAGCGAGACTGGTGTGAGGCCATGAGCATGTACCCTCCCATGACGTACACCAGCGCCGCCAAGTTCTTATAGTGAGCAAAGATCGGCGGACTTGACAGTCTGCAGTTTGTTTGTATGAGGCATCGAACAGAAATCAGACGCTTGTCAAAATATTTAAAAGAACAGGCACTTTTCTGGCGGTTAGGGATTTTTTTCCCTTTTTTGTGCTCAATACCTTTTGTGTCGATTTAAGAAGACATTTCTGTGTCTACCTTTTCCGAAAAACCGCAATCAAAGGCACAAGAATACATGTTTGCAGTTCACTATAGCCTAGGACATTCAAGCTTTGGAACCCATTATTTAGAGCCTTGAAAATCCACCGAAACCCCGAATTGAAGAACGCCCAGACTGGAACTCAAACCAGAGCTATCCACTCCGTAGTCCAGCATGACATCAACAAAGCTAACTAAGCTACCACAGGGCGCCCTGTCTTCCTGTGGCTTAAAATATTTTTTTTTAAACTAGCTGACATCTCGCCATCTTAGAATCACAAAGTTCCATCTGGACATTTAGGCCGCTTTGGTATTTAAGACCATGAAGTCAGAAACCAAATATTTGATCCGATCTATCAAAATCGTACGATTATTCGTAGTCGTTATCAAGGTATTCAAAGATTTGCTTTCGAAAAAGCATGACCTGTTGTGAAACTCAAAATTCTTAAGGTCAAATTTCTCACAACTACGTACTTAGCTGATAGAACGTTGTAATTCTAGGTTAGCGACCTTCCTTCGTTGGTCAGCGGCAAAGTTTTGTCACCGCACACGGCTTGAACCGACACCAGGACGAGCAACAGAATCGTGGCAACACAGTAGATGGAACTGCCAATTACATCACTCGTGTTGCTAACCTTTGACCATGTGGGGATGACGGACGGGGGCATTTTTTGATCTACTGTCGTTTTTGGGAGCGGAACATATTCGCAGACTCGATAAGTCTCTTTCCAACTCCTAAGAATTTCAATAATGATATCATCCAAACCAAAGTTAAAATCGTACGCCTCATAGCAGATCCTCAGTGACCCGTTCCATGAGGAAATCTTTTCAAAGGAAAGAACAGCCTCGAGTACAATATCTCTATACGGGTTACTGTAGTGACCCTTGTCTAAACCTTTCAATAACCGCAAATTGTTCAGATAGATGAAGCCTCTTTTCTTCCCGTCATTTGTCACCTCTCGGTACTGGATTTTTGCGAACTGCAGCGTTGGATGAGATGTCAAAATTTCCCGAAGCCGGCCACTAATCTCAAACGTCATGGGCTCGTCACTTGCATTCTGTGGCCCCGATGTGAGGACCACAATCAGGCTCACCGCACTTACACATTGATCGTATACGAAAACAGAATTTGGGCTGCAGGCTGGCTTCACCAGACACTGTTGCTGATCCTCCTCAGCAGAACAGACAAACTGGTCCCAAGCTTCAGGGTATTGTGTTAAGACGTTAATCGTCACTCCTCGCTCCTCATTAAATTGGAACAGCGTCTGTAATTCATTTGGAAAAAACCTGTTAAATTCGTTTAACTGCGAAGGCCTAGAACAGAAATGTTCTACAAAACTTGGCGAGTCCATGACTTCAATACTCTCGTGCGATGCAGTGAACCCATTGCCTTCTGAAAGTGTACAACTTTTCGGCAAAGAACTCGGATCAAACCGTCTATTTTTTGTGATCTGTAGACAGGTATCATAATGTACTTCAACTCTATGTCTAAGAAAACATAATATTTTAAACGAAACACAGCAATATCTCGGCTTTATTGACGGGGGAACAATGTCCTCAAAATAAATTTTAGAGCTTTTTGATTGTTCCCAAATCCATAGCATTGTCTCAATATCAGGGACGACAGGTTGAGCAATCATTCTGTTCCATCTCTTTAACAGAGAAACTCCCTCGGGATTGGCGGGGTTGTTGCAGAGATAGACAGACTCATTGCTGTACGTAACACCCTCCTTGGGATCAGTGACTTTCAAACTTTTGAGGATTTTGTCTAGGTCAAGGCGAAAAGGCTCCTCGTTGGATGGAGCGTCAGACGTTGTGAGGTGTGGCGTAGTCAAGCCGGGTGTACTGGACCGTATAGTTTTGTTATCAGGTTTATTTTCTGATTTCTCCTTAACGCCTTTGAGTATGTCAGAGACGATTTCATCTAAGTTTACAACAGATTGTCCATCTGTAGATGTTTCTGGCACTTCATGTCCATCGCTAGTGGACAATCTCAGCAATCGTCCCTGATCATACATCGCAGGACAGCTGGTGATCACAACGGCATTGCCGGTCAATCCGGAGCACTGAGTCTCCGCGTCGAGAAAACGACTGAGCGGTGAAAACTCTAACCGAGACTGCTCCTGGGGACATTCGCTGTCGAAATCAAAGCAGCAGTCGTTAAAAACTTTACAAGCAAAATCACAAGCGCACGACTCCGAGACGTCATCCCTGGCTAGGATTGGCCTGCCGCACCTCCCACGACACGAGTAAAGCGACTTGCACATATCTATGAAACCACTTTCCAGTTGCGGACATTTGTCAATAGCCTCCATAAGACCTACAACGTTCATAACTGGTGGACAACGAGTTAGGAACCACAGCAGGAAAAGGGTACGGGATTTTGCTGAGATGCCCACGCGTTGCACTATTGGCCTCATGGTAGGGTTCACTCACACTCCACCCAAGATACAACTAAATGAGTCTGAACGCTTTCACACACTGACAACTAATTTTTTTTAACAGAAAATCACAAACTTTCTCCACTGAGATGTTAAGCCAGACTTTCCTTTCTTTAATTAATTCAAAACGTTGACAGAAATTAAGACCGAGAACGGGTTCACGAGGTCTCCATACATAGCTGCTATGATGGGTTGTTTTTGTTGTTGTTGGGGGGGGGGGGGGGGGGGGGGGCAGTGAAAACTGAAAGCTGAAGGAGAAATGAATACCGCTTTTAGTTTGAAAAAAAAAAGAAATGTACAAATAAATGAATGCTTCCCTATCTTCTCCACCCGTTGTAAGTGGGTGTTGGAGGGCGTCACTGGTAGGTCCTACTTTTAGTCTTTCCTTCTGTGGTTTCTTTTTGTGTGTCTTCCTTTTTCCTTGCACTTAACGAAAGTTAATGTATGGATGTTTTTCTTTTTACTCAAACAACCAACTAACCAAACAAACAAATGTCATGGTTACACAAAAGAGTTTCCACCTATTCATGCAAAAAAGAAGGATTTGACATTTGTTGTCGTTTTCGGTGGTTCGTCAATCGGTTATGGCTTGTAACACGCTAGGGCTGGGTTTTTATGATTCCTCAATTAATTGTTTTTAGCTTTGAACACACCTGTCTGAAACTGTAAGTGGATGAATCCGAAGTCACTCAGAGCTTGGAGCACATTTGTCTGTGGAGGATCGCCAATTGTTTATAAATTTGAACACACCTGTCTTGGACTGTACATAATTCCTCATTTGTTTATAACTTTGAACACTCTTGTCTTGGACTGATTTTTGGACGATTCCTCTCTTGTCTATAACTTTGAACACACCCGTTTATGACTAGATAATTCTTCAGTTATATATAACTTTGACCGTAACTGTCTGGGACTGTAGGTAGGTCCTCAATTGTTTATAACTTTGAATACATTTAACTGGGACTGTAGAAAATTCCTCAATTGTTTATAGCTTTAGACACACCTGTTTGTAACTGTGTATAGCTCCTCAATGGTTTCATAGCTTTGAACACATCTGTCTGTGGATGATTCCTCAGTTTTGTATAATTTTGAACACACCTGTTTGTTACTGTAGATAATTTCTCCGTTGTTTAAATCTTTGAACACACCAGTTTATAACTATAGTAAATTTTTCAATTGTTGAGAGCTTTGAACACACTTGTCAGTAACTGTAGATAATTCCCCAATTGTTGAAAGCTTTGAACACACCTGTTTTGCGATTGTGGATGATTCTTCAATGGTTTATAACTTTGAACACCTGTTTGTAACTGTAGATAATTCTTCAACCGTTTATAGCTTTGAACACACTTGATTGTGACTGTCTGTCCCTCTCACACCACAAGCCAGATTAACAACGTCTATAGGTGGTTGGCGATGCTTCGGTATGGTTTTCTCCTTTTTTCTAATCAAACATCTATCATTCTCATATATCCCCTCCCTGTCTGTGTATGTTACTACCTTGTAACACTTCTAATCATTGGTATTATTTTTGTTGCAAGTGCCGCAAAACTTGTACTATAACTAAAATCGACAAGCCTCCAAGTAAAACCAGAGCCTGTGTTCGTTTTGTCCGACAGAGACTGCATGCAGCAACAAGCTACTTTGGAGTACTGTTGCAAATGCCGTAAAACTCTTACTAAAACCAACATCGACTTCCCCAGGCCCGAGTTCGCGATATCCTTCAGAGACAGCAAATAGTGACGAGCCACTTTAGAGCAGAGTTTTGTTCACTGGTCAGAGACAGGCGGTGGACTCGTGGGATTACAAAACCCGCTGTTCCTTTAAAGGTCTAGTGGAACCTCGGAGCAGTTGAGTGACCTCGTGGTGAAATCAGGACTTGGTCAAAGTAAACAAATCGGCATTTTCCGGCCTTTGAGAGTCTACCAAAGAAATAACAACAATTGTTGGTGGTGAATTCCAAAGCTTGAGAGTTCTTGAAAAAAAAAATTCTTTTTTCTTTTGCCTTTCATCAAAGTTTTTTATAATTTAGATTAAAAACGACTCAGACAGAAACTATAAGGTGTTGAGCCCACCCGTTAAAAAACAATAAGTTTATTTGTGTGTAACGTGTGAGATTCCAACGCTTCGGGGCCCCAAAGCTGAGGAAAGGATCACAACACAGAGAGAAACAGGTTTGGCTAACTCCTGTTGTAGGCGCAGGCAGACAGAAGGTTAGTAGTGTTAAACATTGTTTTATGTTCCAAGTAACAACAGAAACAACAGAGGGAAAGAAAAGAAATAGGACCTAGTCTACCTCTGACGCCCTCCAACCACCTATAAATGTGTGTTGCAAGAGCCGTGGAACTCACCCTAAAACTAAAACAGGTCAGCTTTAAAGCTGTCTCAATTCGAGACTTTCCCTTTAATGTTAGGCGGGGTTTTTGTTGTTGTTATTTCTTTGTTCGACTCTTTGAAACATGAGCCTTGGAAACGCCGACACAAACAACACTGGTGTCCATTTAACAGCAATCCAGACAAAAGGAACATCCCCCTAACAGCAGCCTGAGCATGTGTCACTGAATGTTTCCCTGATATATAACCCCCTTCAGCAGCAACTTCCGCTGCTATAATTTGTCAGACGAATTTCCTTTTTTGATTA
>NW_004797782.1:328053-333625 GCF_000002075.1 Aplysia californica
GTTTTTTTTTCTAAACTTTACTTGACACCTTGTGTTATTTCAGTAAGTGTTTTACGGCACTTGCAATACAATTAGGTCTTAATATAAAGTACCTATATCTCTTCTGTAATTACGGTTATAGTTACCCTAGCTTACGAAAACTAATACGTATGGCAGGAGTCGTTTTAGTAAGACTTTTACAACACTTGCAACGCAATATGGTCATAAAAATACCAAAAATTAGAGGTGTTACGAGCAGGGGCGAAGGCTGACTTGTTTGACAGGGTAATCAACGTGACATGGGACCAGATAGGGCCTGGAGATATCACATTCACACATGTCACAAGAATCTTACTGGAGGCGGCAACTTTGAGTTGTGAATGAAAACAAATCCTGAATTCATGTTGTATGCATATTCAACCTCTAAAATAATCGGGAAAGTATTTCATTAAATATTTATTCTAGCTAACCTTGAATTTAACTTTAGATTTGAATACACGAACACCAAGGAAAGAAGCAGAGATGTCCGTACTACAATGGCAGGTTATACCAGACAGTCTAAACACTTTGGTAGAGCATGCCAATTATTATTTTTTTTATTTCACATTTGGCTGTTTTTGTCTATCTTTTCGCGGCCAGGAGCCGGTGTCATAATCGAAGTCACGATCTGATTATAGGACGTTAAAAAGTCGAGGAAAAAAAACAAGCGCTCGCAGCAGTCAAGATATTATTAGGAGTTAGTTCCCCTCACATCTGTGAGGTAGACTCGACCAGTGCAATAGCTAGCTTACATAATCAGCGTGTGTGACTGCTTATAACTGTGGCTCGAAAGGGGTGAACAGGGTATATGTGGCAATGAAACAGTTTCGACTGCTATGCACATGTTCCCTTCAACTCTATTCGTAGACTCTTCCAGCCTCACTTTAAGCTTACTTAATCAAAGGTTGTGACTGCTTATGGAGTGGCCCGATAGGGGCGAACAGGCTATTTCTGTGGCAATGAAACGGTTTTGAAGGTTAGGCATAGTCTATTGTTCATTGGTGATTATGAACGTCTTTTTACATTTAATTTATGAGGTTTACGTCTAAGGGTGGATTTGACAGCGACAATGTTTCAAAATTAGGAAGGAAAGCAGTAGTTATTAATTGATTATATAGACGCTTCGCCACTGGTTACGAGAAAGTAACAAACACACAACAGAAGGAGGAGAGATAAGGACGACAAATGTTTGATAGGAGAGAAAGGGCAAACCACACCAGTGCACCCTCCAACCACCCACACTGCTGGAGTTGGCCACCGAGGCGGTCAAGTCACGTTACTTACTTGTGAGAGAGAAGGCGCCCACGAAGAAAAACAGTCCGTTCCAGCCAATCAGCGTTTTGAGTTTCTCAGAGAGGAACACGCCCAGCGGGGAGATGAGAATCTGTCGGGTGAACACAGATAGTGTTTAATTGGGGGAGGGGGGGGGCGGGTCTGGTTGGTTTTTGTTTGTTTGTTTGTTTTTTTTAAAAGCTTAACGGTGCTAGCAACTGCATACGTTCCGAGAGAAACAAATCAGGAGCGGAGATGAGAATCTGCTGGTGGAACACAAACAATGTTTAATGGGGTTGACTTTGTTTGTTTGTTAGTTTTGTTTGTTTTCTTTTTTCAGGGGAAGGGTTGTTTTGTTCTGCAGTAATTTTTTTATATTTTTTTTTTGGGGGGAGGGGGGTGTTGTTTATTTGCTTCTTTGTTTGTTTTGGGGTTTGTTTGTTTTTTGACAATTCTACCTATTGACATCTTTTATGTTAAGTGGTTCCAACAAAGTTTGTTGCGTTTATCATTCTTAATTTAACTGTTAGAGGAAACAAACAAGAAAAATGATGTTTTCCATTCAAATTCTCTCTTAGTAATTTCTTCCCCCTTGAAAGGCAAGACGAAATGAAGAAAGTCTATTAAAAGAAAAACGGAACCACAATGTATATGCCATATGCATACATAGAACATATTATCTTTACATTATATTCATAATAAGTGTCCCTGACCTGAGAAGTGAACACCAAGCCGTAGTTGACCCCCAGGTAC
Source organism: Aplysia californica (assembly GCF_000002075.1). Lineage (NCBI taxonomy): Eukaryota > Metazoa > Mollusca > Gastropoda > Aplysiida > Aplysiidae > Aplysia > Aplysia californica. The sequence goes on from NW_004797782.1 coordinate 330,097, forward strand.
TTCCGGCCGAAACATTTGGCAGTGGCTGTCGGGAAGATGGAGAAACTTCCGGAGAAGGAGCCGAAGAGCAAGCAGACGTAAATAAAAAACAGCGGTTTCCCGCCGTATGACGTCACGCTCAGCGTCAGAATGAGCGCGCAAAAGGCAGCAGACATGCTCAGCATCGCCACCTGGTGAGAGTGAGGCGCGGTGATGATGTCATATGTACGTCACAGCGATGTGAAATCTGGCGCCCGTCAATGTTTCCATATGTGGCGTTATTTGTATTATCTTAAAACTTGTTCCTTTGTCTTGCTTTCGGTAAAACAAATATCCATCTACCTTCAATAAAAGTTGAGACATTTGCAATTGAAGGAGGTGGGGGTCTCCTTGTTTCAGATTTAAAATTAGGGATTAACTGGCCGCCAAAATTGGTGGTTTCCACAATTTCAGAGTCCTTGGAAACTCAAAGTTATATTTTTTGTGCCTTGAATCAACCTCTCCCCCACAAATTCGACCAGAAGCTTTCTTTTAAAGGGACACAAAAGGAGTTCAGCCAACCCCCCCAACAAAATACAAACAAATAAAAATTGAGCTTTAAAAATATGCCCAACCGAGCGGGTAAATGCCACTTTCTTCAGTTTCATCATCTTGTCGAGCCACTGGTTTAACAACAATGCCTCACACATCCTTTTAAAGCTGATTGCAATACATTCAGGTTTTTATAAATTGGAGTTGGACCTCCCAAATTAAAGTCAATCTCCTATTGCTGTGGCCAAGAGGCCAGATCGCGGAAAGAGAGAGGAAGTGAGAGACAGAGAGAGACACAGAGAGAGGGAAAGATAGAGAGAGAGAGGGGGAAAGATAGAGAGAGAGAGGGAAAGATAGAGAGAGAGGAAGAGAGAGAGAGGAAGAGAGAGAGAGAAAAAAAAGAGAGAGAGAGAGAGAGAGAGAGAGAGAGAGAGAGAGAGAGAGAGAGAGAGGAGAGAGAAGTACTCACCCGACAAGACAGCTTATCAGCAATAGTGCCCCAGAAAATCCGACCGGCACCGTTGAAGACTGCGGCGAAAGAACCCACTAGAGCCAGGAATGTGTCGTCTTTGATGAATGTTTGACCATACGCCTGATGGGACACAAAATTAGATGAGATGAGACGAGATGAAATGAGACGAAGTGAGATGAAGTGAGATGAGATGAGATGAGTGCAAGTCCTGTAAAACTCTCAACAGGACTCAAAAATCAGAACATTGTTTTACCAATTACAATTACGGTGATTTGAGACCAAAAGTATTCAACCTGATTTGGTGGATGGAAAGTATCGTGTATTTTTGTGTGTGTTTCTTTTTGTTTGTGAGAGTGTGTGTATATATGTGTATGTGTATGTGTATTTAAGAGAAAGTGTTGAGTGTGTTTTGTTTGGGTGTGTTTTGTTTGTGTGTATAAAGTGTGTTTGAAAGAGAGAGTGTGTGAGTGTGTATGTGTAGGTGTGTTTTAAATGTGTTACCCACAGTATTGGAAATCGTATTTAATCGGTTTTACAAGTATTGCACAGTTGGACCCAACTTAGGTTTACTGCTTTATTAATGGTTTTTGTCAGTTTTAGGGTGTGTAATTTACGAATATGATATTCAAAATCATCGCAAAAGTCCCGTTTGCGAAATATTGATACGAATATTGTTTGTATATTTTAATGAACTTGACGTACTAATACACCGGGAAAGAGTATTGTGATTGCGCAGCGAGTCACAGGTCACAGACTATGCGTATGCCCCTTTAAACTATTTTGAATGCGACCTCCAACCCTTTTGCATAATATTAATTATTGCGCATGCACATTTCACGGTGCGCTTTGCTTACGTCATTATTGCCTCTCTAAGTTTGAAATATTCTAGTCTATTCGTCATTCTCGAGCTGCTCCTCGTCTGCGTTGAGTTATGTCATATCATGAATTCGTGCCAGTCAGACACCTTCACTGCCTTCAGTTATTTCTGAGCCATCTCAAGATTCTACGAAGACAATCGGAAAAGCCGTGATTTTTACGTTTGCATGGTGTTTTGCTAAAGGGGGCAGTGTGCCCGAAGTGTAATACGCAGTGCGCATAATAATATTTTGAGGATAAGTGTTTATGGCGCAGCAGGAACAATTGTGAGATTCCTAAGACTAAAAAGAGGAGGCATTGTGGTTTCAGTGTTTCCAACAAGGGTTCTTTCTTGAATAATTGCTCTATTCCTGCGTGAAAAGCAGTGTCGTCAATCATTTTCTCAGTCGTTCGTGGGACAACAAGACTGTGCAAGAATGTACAGGTCTTTCGGCCCATTCTACTGTGGATGGGCGATCTTTTTGTAGCGAGTAGACAGAGGAGTGGTTGACCAACCAGGGGCCCATAGGTGGTATTGGTGTGGAAGTAGAAATCAACGAGATACTCATTGGGAGGAAAAATGAGCGGGGTCGTGTCTTGAACCAGATTTGGCTCTTTGGAAGCATTGAGCGTGTGTCGAAGCGAAGTTTTGGGGTCGCTTTGGTCAAAGAGGCGTGACAAGAATAGCCTACTCTGATTCCTATTATTTAAAAAAATTCATTGTGCCTGGGTCTATTATCTACAATGATTCTTGGGGAGCCTACAGAGACCTCGGAGAACTTTCATACACGCCTTATACCATGAACCATTCAGAAAACTTTGTGGACCAAGGGACCACACACACACACACACACACATATATATATATATATATATATACACACACACCCAAAACATTGAACGCTAATGAAGTGGGTCAAGAGACCAGGTATTCGAGCCAAATGTCTACACCAGTACCTGTCCAGGTATCTATTCGGGAGGAGCGAGCCTTGCCGAGAGAAATTGCTGCAGAATTTCTTCTCCCTGGCTAGATCTAGATCTATTAGTGAGGGTGAGAAGTCAGACGAGGAGAAGCACAAGTTGAGAAAGAGAATATCTGAGAGAGAATCTATAACAGAGAGTCTAAGGGTTTTTGTCAGGGGTGTTCTTACCTTTTTTTTGCCTTTAAAATCTTTAGACAATAATTTTCCCATTGGAGGGGGGGGGGGTTCTAGCATTTAGGTTGATTTGCGGTGGTTTTAATGGTCAAATTCACAATTTTATGCCTCTTTACGAGATGTGTTCAATACTGCAAAATAACCAAATAATCTTCCTGAAATGAGACATCGATACACTTAAATAAGAACACATACACTTGCGTCTCCCCCCCCCCCCTCCCTCTCTCTCTCTCTCTCTCTCTCTCTCTCTCTCTCTCTCTCTCTCTCTCTCTCTCTCTGTCTTCACATCTCATAAACAGGCGCTTCTTCCACCCACCGATGGTCTTTTTTTCCTCTCTCACTCACGATTCACACAAACGCACACATGCACGCACACGCACACACACACACACATTTCACACACATTCATTTGATCTGTATTCATCAATTTTTTGTCTAAAACTAGTAAACCCCTTTCTCCAATAATAATAATAATAATAATAATCATCATCATCATCATCATCATCATCATCATCATCATCATCATCATCATCAT
>NW_004797782.1:337706-341253 GCF_000002075.1 Aplysia californica
AAAAGAAGAAGAAGAAGAAGAAGAAGAAGAAGAAGAAGAACAACAACAACAACAACAACAACAACAACAACAACAACAACAACAACAACATCAACAATTGGCACTTTCTCCATACAGCCAGACCCAGGCAATTAGCTGAGTCAATATCTCAATATTTCTGGGAGGACGTTGCAAAAGAGCAAATACATCGGATCAGACCCACAAGCTCAACCATAGCTATAGCAGCATTCATAATTCATGTGGCTATGGAGAGGACACTTCATGCTCGCTGCAATAAGCAAGGGGAAAACTCGGGAGGTGACAGTTTACGGGTTATAAGGCATCCTTATTCAGCGAAACAGAATGTCGCCACGGGTCACCTTTCACGATGGGAGTGACTATTTATTAAACCAACAACTGGGCAGGCCCCAGTCAGTAAAGTGCTGATCCGCCACATCTGTTTGCTTCTATAGAGGGATGGTGCTAGGACAAAAATCAAAAGGCAGACGTTAAACCCAGCACCAGGCAAAAAGAGTAAAACTAACACATGGAACCTGGGGACCCGGAATGTCAGAACAATGTCCGCTCAATGGTTACCGGATTGGACATTGTACCAGAAAGCCAATGCGATTTAAGATCAAACCGCTCAACAATGGACATGATCTTTTCTATTCGTCGGCTACAAGAAAAATGCAGAGAGCAGCAACTGCCATTACATACTGCGTTCGTCGATCTGACAAAGGCCTTCGACACAGTGAGTAGATCAGGACTCTTAGTGTACATGGTGCTTGGTAAGATTTTCTGTTCCCCAATACTGCTACAGCTCATCATCTCATTCCATGAAGGCATAAAGGCCACCATTCAGTTTGATGGCTCAATATCAAACAGCTTCAATGGCGGAGTAAAGCAGAGTTGTGTCTTGGCACCAGCACTTTTTAGCATTGATTTTTCTGTTTTTCTGAAATACGTATTCAAAGAGTCACCTGGGGATGTCTTCCTCCACTGGTGAACTGATGGGTCGTTCTTCAATCTTGCTCGATCCCGCGCTAAGACCAAAATCAACAAAACAACAGTTCGAGACCTTCTCTTCGCCGATGACGCTGCTCTTGTTGCTCACAGTGAATCAACCTTACAAACAATGATGGACCGCCTATCGAGAGCACGCAAAGTCTTCAGCTTGGTCATCAGTGTTAACAAAACAGTCATACTTACTCAGGGAGGTACAGAGCAGAGCCATATTTGGCTTAACGACAAAGAACTTGAGACAGTGAACACAATATGCTATCTGGGGTCTACCATCGCCTCTACAACATCACTTAATGATGAGATCAACATCAGGAGAGGGAAAGCAGCAACAACTTTTGGAAGGTTGACAAAACGAGCAAGGGAAAACAAATGATTAAACAAAGATCAAGATTTATGAAGCATCGTGTCCTCAGCCCACTCATGTATGGATCTGGGACCTTGTACAGCAGGCAAGAAAAGCGCCTCAACATTTTCCATCTCAGATGCTGCCGCGAGATCTTATGCATTTCGTGGCGTGACAAGGTCACCATTGTTGAAGTGTTAGCCCGGGCAAACCTCCAGAGCATGACAACTATCCTGTGTTTAAAAAGATTGAGATGGCTGGGCCATGGCAAGACAATATAGACGACTACCGGATTCCGAAGCAGCTTGTCTATGGAGAACTTGCCCAGGGAAAGAGACCAAGAGGAAGGCCGAAATTCAGGTACAAAGACACCTACAAAAACAACTTATCTAAGTGTGGAGTAGATGTCACCATCTGGGAAGAAATAGCTGAGTACAGGAAAACATGGAGGAAATGGTAAAGGAAAGAACTAAAATGCTGGAGAGCAGCCTCAGAAACAATCAGAATGAGAAGCGACAACAATGAAAGGAAAACAGCGGAAATACAGAGCTTCGATCAACCTCACTAACATGCAAGCACTGCGACAGAATCTGCACTTCAAACATAGGGAGAATTAGCTTTGAAAGAAGCTGCATGAAGACAACCTTGAGACCATCTTAACTTAAACTGACCATCTGCATAGATGAAAAAAGCCTTCCATACAGTAATAACAACAATAATATATCATTATAACAACAACAATAATAATAATAACAATAATAATAATAATAATAATAATAATAATAATAATAATAATAATAATAATAATAATAATAATAATAATAATAATAATAATAATAATAATAATAATATATAATAGTAATAATTTTCCGGAGAGTCAATTTCTCTCTTCCGATTTCCCACAACTCTCTTTCTAGCTGGTTGCACAATACAGAAGCAGCTGTAATCTCGCCTGGAGATTGCATGGTTCACGCCAAACTATTATTTGTATTTCAAGGCTTTGGTATTCTTTTTCTTTGCAAGTACTGGTGGAGGTTTGTTGTATAGGTATTGCGGCAAACGTGAAGGACCCAACTTTTGTTTTTTAGTCACCAACTTCACATCTAAAATTCGACTTTTGAAAGTTTGCTATCGTTCTCTTCTGTGCAGTATAGGTTATTTCGCCTTCATAAAAAAACCCTGAAATTGCCAGGGTTGTTTACAGAACTGTGAGGCATAACGACTACAAACTGGCATAGATAAAATAAGCTGGTTCTGGCTCTGAAAAATGCTGTTTGCTGAGTAAAAACCTGGTTACAGTGAAGCAACAAGTAACATGTTACATCATAACACTTTGAAAAGACATCCATGCTTCATAGTAGTTGCATCCAACTACTAAATTTTAATGGGGGGGGGGTTTTCAGCCTTAAAAATCATTGATCCCAATTGTTTTTTTGCCATTTAAAAAATATAATATGAAGTAACTAAAATCTACCCCAAGCTATATCTTTTTTTTAAAAACTGGTCCAAAGCATCAAAAATGAGTATCATTTTTAACAAATGAAACACACCTTAATTAGTCAAAATCAACTGGTTTTTAACCTGAAGTAAAGTGTTTGTAGATCAGTGATAATATAAAATATACTCACATGATTCACTGATTCTTTCTTTTGAGACTGTGGGGGGAAAAAACTATCATCATCATCATCATCATCATCATCATCATCATCATCATCATCATCATCATCATCATCATCATCATCATCACTATCACCATCATCATCATCGTCATCATCGTCATCAGTGTTGTTGTTGTAAGCACGACAATAAAAAGAGCAACAACAACAAATGTTGGAGACTTGGGTATTTCAATATTTATAACACAATAAAATAGGTTATAAGTTCAACGTTTCACCCTGTGGCCTTCGTCAGGAACCTGGTAAAATAAACATAATCATCAGCATCAAATTGAATTGTAGATTGGCTTAACGTTTCGCCACGTAGGCTTCCTCATTACCAACTAAGAGTAAGACAAACGTAGTACTGTATTAATTTGTATCAAGGACAGAGACTTATCTATCCATCCATTAATCCGTCCATTAGTCTCTCCATCCATCCATCTATCAGTCTATCCTTCCATCTATCCATCCATCCATCTATTTTACTCTATCTATCTATCTATCTATCTATCTATCTATCTATCTATCTATCTATCTATCT
>NW_004797782.1:342653-345627 GCF_000002075.1 Aplysia californica
GCCGAGTCCCATGAGACGTCTGTCCGTAGACGATCTGCAGCTAGGACTTTCCTACACATCAACAGTCTACATTCTCGCGCCAGATCTTAATCTACGACTATACCATGTTCATCTTCACTAGGCCGAGATGACATGGATCAGAGCATGGCAATGTGTTCATGACTCCTCGATTGTCTTGTAAAGAGGGATCATTTCCTCGATGACATTTGGTTTAGTGCAAAGCCCATTTCCCCCCTGCGGGATATGTTAACTCCAAAAATGCTGTCTATTAGGCACCCCACTCTATTGTCTCTAGAAGCCACTTCTTAGTGAACATGTACAGTGTATGTGACTTTAAAAACTCATTGTTTAGCAGGTGCTTGTGTTAGGGCGCCACTGAACATTTCGAACGACGCGTTAAAAATGTGTCGAGTCTAAAGGAGAGAATGTGGAGCACTGCTTCAAGGAATTTCAGAATGAAATCAATAGGTTTTTAAAACCCTGTAAAAGAAATTAAATATGTTTTTAATGTAACAGAGATGGAAAGTTAATGTCAAAGAGAAAACAAAGAAAAAAGTCAACTGATCTTTTCACGACTTCTTTTACAAGATTTTTAAACATTGGTGAACTTTGCGTTTTGGGGTGCTTTTTTCTTTTAGCCGTTTCAGTTTTCAATACATGTTTCTTCTTCTTGGAGTTTATATCAAACAAATTCCTTTTAAATGAATTATGTCTGTTCCAAATTACAGCATTCTACAACAATTTTTGCGCCAGATATTCAGAAAAAAAGTTGTAAAGGTTTTTTTAGAACACCCTGTACATGTCTTTTATTTATCTAACCTCTTCAGAGGCTGTGTTTTCCGTGAATTGGCCCGTGTGAAACGAACGTTACCCACCACCCCTCTTCATTGCAAAGATCGGAATCAGAGAGATGTATTACGTCACTGTCAAGAGATCTGTTGGTTTCTTTTCTGGAATATAATATATTGCTTTTTTTAGGTCTAATTAAAAGCAAAAGAAGTCTAAGTATCAATTGGTTTGCAATGTATTTGTTTTGTTTTAAAACATAGTATTCGATATTACATCTACCAAAATGCATTTCTTTCTTTTCTTTCTTTCTTTTTTCTTTCTTTCTCTTCTCTTCTCCTTTGTCCTGTGCGTTATTGTAATATTTATATCATAAATTTAATAATAGATAAAACTGCAATTGCAGAGTTTTCCGAGGCGGTTAATTTTTTTATGTTCTTTCCATAACCTGGCTTTATAGGTTAACGTATATTTCCAGGACACATGCCTTTCTTTCCACAAAGGGAACATTTTATATTGTCTGCCTGAAATGTATGAGAGTTCCTCATTTCATGCTAATGAATCGGCCCCCGTGTAGGGACGTGTGTGTGTTACATTTTATCTATTTTTACTGGGATATTATACCTTACAGTGTTTGGAATTACCTTGAGAGAAATTATTTGAATGAATATAGGCTTAAAACAAGTATTACAATGTGTCTTCTTATACAAGATATGGTTCTGCATGGTTTTATTCCAGTGAGTGAGGAAAACATGGGCTTGTCAGAAATGTGGACTGGGCCTGAGCTAGAATGCACAGTGCCCATACATTTTGAGCTCACCCAGGTGGGATGGATGTGAGTATAGCATGGTTTTGTCAGAGACAAGCAATCAGGGCTCAGGGTCAGAATCAAGCAGACCAGATGTTTCTGTTTGGTACGGCTGTGTACCAAGCAGTACCCACATATTGTGGACAAAGATGTGTGGGGCAGACGTGGGGACCACATGGGCTTATCTGGAACATGTGGGCTGGACATGGGGACCTTGTGGGCTGGACATGGGGAACATATGGGCTGGACTTGGGGGACATGGGGACCATGTGAGCTTGCCAGGAACATGTGTGCTGGATATGGAGGCCAAGTGGGCTTGCCAGGAACCTTCAGGCTTCATCCGGGCCAGGTATGGGAAAGAATTGAACATACTAGATGTTTTTGTTCGGCATGGCTGTATACCACGCAATGCCCATGTCTTGTGTGTAAAAACGAGTGGGGCAGACATGGGGCCCATGTGGGTTCGTCAAAAACATATGAGCTGCATCTGGGCTAGGCATGGCTGGATATGGGCGGGACATGGGAGGACACAGATGGGCCCTTTAATCGCCCATGTGCAAAAGTGCAAAAACCACGTGGCGCAGTACGGGATTACCAGATGGTGCCCATATGCGATGCCATATGGGGCTTATGTGGTACCCATCTCTTTGTGCAGGCTGGGAAAAAAGAAAAAAAGGTCGTTTTGTCAGCATACGACTGACCACTCACTTCTCCCCGTCCACTTCCTTGTCCGGCTTGAAGTTGTCCGGATTGATGAAGGCCGTCTGGACCTGGTCAAAGATAAACGCCCCGCCACCAAACCCCGCCACCACCAGCCCGTTCACCAGTCCTTTGCGCTGCGGGAACCACTGGAGGAACAAACAATATTTCTCATTTTCCTGACACCTGGACTCGTAGACTTATATTATAATACATTGTAAACAAATTTCTTTCTGAAACCCAGCCTCATAGACTTGCATTATAGTATATTATGGTAAACAACATTTCTTCCTGATATCCAGACAGATACGAACATCATTTTTTTCTGATACCTATATCTAGACTCCGAGACTTATTATAATATAATATCCAAGACTGGGCAACAAAACATTATTCCTCGGTATAGTTTTAGTAAGAATTTTACGGCATTTGTGCTGAAGATTAGAGGTGTTATAAGAGAGTAACACCCGCAAAAATGAAGGAGGAGAGATCAGGACGATAGATATTTGATAGGAAAGAAGGAGCAAACCACACCAGAGCATCCGACAACCACCCACCAACACTTCTTCCTGATATCCAGACTCATAGACGTGTTCCCTAATATCCAAAACTGGGAAACGAGATAACACTTGTGTGTGTGTGTGTGTGTGTGTGTGTGTGTGTGTGTGTGTGTGTGTGTGT
>NW_004797782.1:347417-348515 GCF_000002075.1 Aplysia californica
ACACACGCGCGCACACATACAAACCCCCACCCCGCACACATACATACATACACACACACACACACACACACACACACACACACACACACAAACACACACACAAATACACACACGCACACACACAAACATTACCATTGTTACCTCATCCCCCATCCACCAATCAGACTGCACAGTTTGGGTCCCACCTTCCTCTCCAGTAGACCCCCCACACTCACACTCGCCCCTTGACCTATAGCGGCAAGAGCATAGATCCAGGCACACTGGGTGTAGGTGAGCGAGGGGGCGGAGCCATATTCCCGCATGAACGACGTCAAATAGGGACTTAAATTTCCTGTCGAGAAAAAAAATATATTTGTGTCACGACACGGTAGAATCAGGTGCTCGTCACATTTGGGGCAAGGGGCCACTCGCCTAGAGGGGCCTCCCATTATTACTTTATAGTAGCATCGTTTCAAATACATGTACTACGTGAATTGCTCTTCAGAGACATCATCAGCGACTTTGCCGCACGAAAATCGAAAAACGTTGTGGACTGGTTATAACTCCACCCTTTCTCTGACTTGAAGGGTATAAGTTTACTTTTTAGTCATACTAGATCTAGATCTAGATCTACTTCGTTTTTAAAAATGAAAAGTTACATAATTTCAACTGAATTTCTCTGTGTCAATAAAAAGATTGTAAGAACAACGTATTCATTTCACTTTTATTTCGTGATTATTATTTACACATTACAACATAGAAGAACTGTCCCTGTTCATAATTTCCTAATTAAAGGTGTCTTTATTATTTTTGAGGATTTGGGAGACTAGTCTGCCGTAGGGGGAGTTTGGAAGGTGGTTTTTGTTTGTTGTGGTAGATCTAAGCGTCTTACGGCTCTTGCAACTGCGTAATGTGGTCGTATGAACACGTGGGACACATTAAACATTTTTAGTTTGGTAGGAATTAGTTTTGAATTTAGCGCGGGTGTGTGCTGTGTTTTGTGCTGCCGGCGGTCGAGAGTTAAATATTATGTGCTAGCTAGTCATGAGTGCGGCTTTGTTTGTGTGTGTGTGTATGCGCGTGTGTGTGTGTATGTGTATGGTGTGTGTGTGTGTGTGT
>NW_004797782.1:351209-353339 GCF_000002075.1 Aplysia californica
TGTAGCGCCTCAGAGCAGATCTTCTGGAGTGGGCGCTTTGTAAATGCCCTGTGACTTATGACTTAACTTACATATATATTTCTAGCCTAAGCAACGGTGGGCCAAACAGCTATTTTCAACACTAATGCTATTCATATATCGCTATAACTAGGTGTTAAATTAGGCTAACAAATTTTTCTTCATACTAACAGGAAAATGAAGAACCACAACGGGAAAGTGAGAGTTCGTATGTGTATGTGTGGGAGAAGGTCTTTTAGACTGCAGCTTTGGCTGCAACTGGATATCTTTTATTTTGACAGTGGCCATGCAGTATGACCGCATTCTGATCTCAGTCAGTAGTAGTAATACGAACTAGTACTTTACTTATTATATACAATATTGAGGATGCTGATAGAGACCAGAATCGACATAATATAATGCAAACCATTGCAGCAGCAAAAACAACAACAAACAACAACAACAACAACAACTGTACAGCAGCAGCAACATCACCACCATTACCACAACATAGGCCCTACCACGTTTCTTCATAATGTACTCTTCTTGTGCATGTTTACCCTCGGCGTCTGGTAGGATTAGTATCTTGAAATGTCAAAACGAAAGAGTGGATGGGAACGAGCGAAGGAGTTGGAGAATAGGAAAATTAAAGAACAAGAAGAACCAAAACAATTAACAAAACAGATTTCAGTTTTTCATGTTAAAGAGAAGAGTAGTAGCGAAGCTTCTTCATCTCAAATAGACAGCAACCAAGAAGAGCTTACTGCTGAAGCTGAGCTAGCTGATGCTAAAACTGATAATATTTCAGAAACAATAGCAAATGATGTCGTGCTTCCAGTTGATATAACGGATCATGTGCTTGAAATGTGTATAACTCGCGGAGCAAACCAGTTTCGGAATGTGGCCAGTGACTATCCAGAAACAAAACGAGACTTCTCTGGCGTGAATCGGTACATGTATTTAAACAACAGTGCATTCAAACGTGTTTTGTCAAATTTTAATGTAGAAGTAGTTGATCGTGACTGGCTCGTATATTCTCCAACCACAGCCTGTGTTTTCTTTTTCCCTTGCTTTTTGTTTTCGCCAGACCGTGTACATCTTTCTGGTCAGGGGTTTACAGATTGGAAGAATGTAACCAACTGTTTAAAAACAAATGAAACAAGTCCCAAATATATAAACTCAGTCTTGACCTTATTATGTCAACGTAGTGTTGCTGCTGGGCGAGTTGACGAGCGGTTACACCAAAACTTACTGGAGCAACGAAAATACTGGAAAAACATTTTGTTACGTTGTATTAAGACAATCATTTTCCTTTGAGGGAGACGGCTGGCTTTTCGAGGCAGTAATGACATCGTTGTGTCTAAGGCCAGAACAATGGGAACTACCTTGGTATTTTAGAACTAATTGGGCAGTTTGATCCATTTTTATCTCATCATATCAAAACTCATGCCAACCAAGGACGTGGACACACTTCATACCTGTCAAAAACAACCTGTGAAGAATTGATTAACTTGTTAGGCAAGCATGTTCTTGACCTCATCAAGGAGGAAATTTCTAAGGCAAGGTACTCTTCAGTCTCCGTAGATTCTACTCCAGATGTTACGCATTCTTATCAGTGAACCATTGTTTTACGCTGTGTTAATATGGTAGATCACCAGTCCGAGGAGAGCTTTTTGACATTCATTAACATCTCGAGCCACACAGGACAGAAGCTTGCAGATACGTTGCTCCAGTACCTAGAGGAGCAAAGCATCGACTTTGAGTATTGTCGGGCCAGACATACGACAATGCCAGTAACGTGTCTGGTAAATACACTGGAATGCAGAAAACTTTGAAAAATAAAAACAATCTTGTGGATTATATTCCGTGCGCAGGTCACTCTCTAAATTTAGTTGGTCAGTCAGCTGTAGGTTGCTGTGTGAAAGCTGTGTCTTTCTTTCAGTTCCTGCAGCGTTTGTATTCATTTTTTGTTGCATCAACAGATCGTTGGAATATTTTAATATTTTATTTCGACACATTGAGGAAAATCTTACATGTTTCGTCCCAAAACACCCATCGGGTACCCTGTGGTCTGTCCGGGCTGATGCGACAGAAGCAGTATTCAGGGCTACAAACAATTCCAAAGTGCTCTAC
>NW_004797782.1:358239-360796 GCF_000002075.1 Aplysia californica
AAATCCTTTTAGATTTTTACATATATATGCCTATTGGTCCTTCGCAGGATCGACGCAGAACTTGCTTTCATCACTGCTGAAAAGGACTCTCATCCACTGTGCGTTCCGCCAGTTTACATGCGCCTGCGCCTGCGCCTACTGTAGCCGTTGCTGTCGATGCCTTGGTGTTAGGACAGCTCCCTGGTAAGGATGCCTGCAGTGAAACCCAGCAGTCACTAACCTCAGTGACACAGTCCAGCGGCTAAGTTGGCGTCCAGTCGTTCCCATGGTTGTTCTGGCAGTCTCTGCAGCCGGCAGAAACGGATCGCGGCGGTGCCGACGAATGATGACACGATCATAGGCCGGAGTTGTCCCCCTTGGTCTTCCGCTTCTTGGTCGATCTGCTGTGGTCGCTGTCACTTGCAATCGGTTCCGAAAGCGATAAATGGTGCTTGGGTGGACACCGAAAACCTGGGAAACCTGTTCCACCGACTCACCGGCCGCCAGTCGTCCGACAGCTCTTTCTGTTTTTCCTTGATAACCTTGGCGTGTCTGTAGCTCGTCTGTTTCGATGTGAATGCAACATTCCGAGGCTCAGATTTTATAGGCATACGACCAGGACCAAGACATCTTTGCCACGTTCAAAAATGCCCAGTCAATACTCTCGAGGCAAGTGTTGAGTGATATGAGTTCATATCACACGAACTCGGCATTGGGCGATTACAACAACATAAACAAATCGCGGGATTTTTTTTTCACCTTACTATATAACGATTATAAGCTCTAAGCAGTAGGCTAAACATGATGTATTATTTCTTTGGCTCCAATTTATGGTTTTCACATGGAGAGATTAAAGTTCGATTCAAGTCTAGAAGTTCAGAAACTCTCTGATTGTATAAGAACGTAAAGGTTCAAGCCTATGTGTTCTTATGGATCTAGTCTCTGAGCGTCTGGATCCAGGTTGATTGTAACAATTACAGGGTGATAAAAAAAAGGAACCCAACACAACCTTAACCATGTTTAAATAAATGTTTTCCTACACACAGAAGCTTATCATTTCATATTTGAACAAACGTTATTAAAGTCAAAAAGAATTTGGCTGACATTCATTTTTCATAATTCCACAGAATAGTTCTGTAGCTTTTCTCATAATGGCGCTTAAAAAAACAATCCACTTTCAACCTAGTCCCTATTTTTGTAACATGACGCACCAGTTCGCATTAGGCCTGCCACTAAAAGTCGCAACAATCGCACCATAATATTATTGCGAGCTACAGAAGTCTAACAGCAGAAGTTTGCATCTGATAATGTTTGTCTCAAGCTTTCTTTGTCTGGTGAGATCAAATTTGAAGCAAAAAGCTTTTAGTATTGAACATTACCTCACCACCGACTCACCATAACTGACATTTGGTTCAGTGGAAGCCCAACTTCACTTTTCGAGATATGTTAACCTCAAAATTTGTGTTTACAGGGCACCCCGTCCAACTCCCCCCCCCCCCCCCCCCCCAATTGTCTCTTGTGTGTGGGTTTAAGCTCTTACGGTTTGGTGGGTCCTTGTGTTTGGCCACCTCTGAACATTACAAACGACGCGTCAAAAATAAGCCGAGTCCAAGGGAGGACATAAAGAACTGGTTCTAGAACTTTCAGAATAACTCTGTAAGAGAAATTGTAGATTGTTTAAATGTTTTATGGAGGGGAAAAAATAAACGTCAAAGAGAAAAGTAAGATGACATCAAATCAATCGTTTCATGGCTTCTTACTGGATTGTTTCATTTGGTGTATTTTGCGTTAAATTATGGGCGTTTTCCTATAACTCGTTTCCTTTTTAGAAAATAAGTTTCTCCTTGGTGTATTTTATTAAAATTTATATCAAACCAATTCCTTTCAATCCATTACGTCTGTACAAATTTCAATTGTGCGAGATGTTCAGAAATAAAGTTGTAAAGGGTCTTTTAAAAATCACCCAGCACATGTTGTCTTGCTGAAACATTCTCGTCTGCCCGAGAAGCATACAGCACAAGCAGCCGATTCAGAGCTCGAACACTAACAAACTGACACGATTTGTCTCAGTTTATATAGCCATTACAGAGTCCAGCCGTTGGTGTTTGCACATATTATTATCAGTATAATATGTACTTACAATCGACAACAAATTTACAGGGCAAAACCACGTAACTATATCGTTAAAAAGGTAAATGAGAGTCTGTACTTTCTGAGCAAACTTAGGTCTTTCCATCTGAATTCATCCATCCTTCAGATTCTTCACCACCACCATAGAAACATTGATAATTTTTGGTATTACTTGCTACGGTAGCAATTTGGGAAGACAGCACATTATACAAATAAACATGTTGAAGACGGAAATAATGCTTAGTGACCATAGCCACCCACTGACATCGGAATTTCAACTATCGACCCCGCAGTAAACGATACATTTCCAAAAGAGCAAGAACAGACAGATAAAGAAATTCATTCTAACCATCCAAATCCAGTGAGGTTACTGAACACACAGTGCTACAAACCAAACAGAGAGAGAGAGAGAGAGAGAGAGAGAGAGAGAGAGAGAGAGAGAGAGAGA
>NW_004797782.1:361580-363851 GCF_000002075.1 Aplysia californica
TAATATAATATAATACACAATGCTGCAAATATCATAGGCAATCTACACAACAGTGCTGGTCGCCGCTATGCAGCGCCCTGTTTGGTTTTGGTTTTTTAGCTGGGGTTATCGTGTGTTGTTCAATAACACACCACAGTGACCAGCCACTTAAACGCTGTGTCACTGACACAAGGTTGACATTTAGTACACAATCGCTGTCGTACAATCCACTCTAGTCCAAATGTTGAGAATGTTAGATTTTTACACCGTCCCAAATCTAAATCAAAGATGCACCTTTCAACAACTCCAAAATGCAGTTTAATGCTGTGGTCAAGGCTTACACGTTTTTTTGCTTTTCAGGATTGCTAGACAGGAACAACACAACAAATACTAGATCTAGTGTTTTGTCTCGGGTGTAAAAAGTAATCGAAACAGATTTCAGTGGATGGCTTGCGACACCGACGATGTTTACCGTAACACGAGGTGCCTACTACGGCTGGATCGGGTCGATCCCATCTGTAGTGGGCGGGCACCCCGTATAAAACTAAGAGAGAGAAACAACACGACAGGCGCACGGGTCCCGAACGACTCCAGTCTGTCATAAACACATGTTATCTTAAAGTTGAAGTAGTATAGGAGGCAAGTTCACACGATAAGGGTACGATTGCATTATAATGTGATATAGCATAGCCTACAGCTGAACCTGCTCAAACTCGCACCTGTCCAAAACAATCACCTGTACAATACGATGAAAAGACGTCGCAAAAGACGTCGCAAAAGACGATCAGGGTGATCCAAAAAAAACAACAACTGTACAACTTTTTTTCTGAATAACTCGCACAAAAATTGTTCTAGCATGCTGTACTTTGGTACAGACATAATTCATTCAAAAGGAATTTGTTTGACATTATGTCCATGAAGAAGAAATGTATTTTAAAAACGGAAGGGGTTAAAGAAAAAAGCACAAAAAGGCAAAGTTCACCAGGGTTATTTTTATTTTAAGGAAGTCGTGAAAAGACTAGTGGACTTTTTTCTTTATTTTCTCTTTGACATTTAATTTTCCATGTCATATCGGCCTATCAAAGATGAAAATGGTACCGTGCTGTCGTAGGTTAAGATCTGCCATGAGAATCCAGACCGTTGAGGTGTATAGGAATGTCCTAGCCGCAGATCGTCTATGGACAGACATCTCATGGGACTCGACTACTGAAATCTGCACCCTGGTGACGTTTAAAGGGCTGCGCATTGTGGTCATTTTGAAGGGAATTTTTTGTTCTGATTCGCTAAGATCCAAACTGACGGAACTTCTCTATTCATGACGCCAAAGGTCTTGAGAGCACTTAAGCATTCTTTTCATGCCGTACGCAGAACTTACTAAATGTCAAGGATGGTGAGTTTGTGGAGAGGTACTGTATACAAAAAGCTCTCTGTTCTTTACCAAACTTAACCGTGATCTCAGCAAGCAAACGAAAATTGGGAAAAATAATATCTGCAGACTTCTGTTGACTTGTTAGACTGCTGTTGTTTGCAATATGGAGCGATTCTTGCAACTTTTAGTGGTATGCCTACCTAAAGCGAACTGGTGCGTCAAGCTACAAAAATGGGCACTCCGTTGACAACGGGTTATTTTTTTTAAGCGCCAATTAGAGCTAACCCATTCAATGGATTTATTCGAAATGAATGTCAGACAAATTCGTTTTGGCTTCCAAATATTACGTTCGACAATAATTTAATTTTGTTTTACACGAGGCAAGATTAAAATATATATTTATAGTCTTTTGCAAGGTATTTTCACTAAGCAGTAAAGAGATGGAAACGATTCCAAAGCCCAACGGACCAGGAAAGATATCAGGCGTTCACGTAAAAACTGCCACGTCATCATGACAATGACAATGACAATGACAATCTACAATCATCTCGCAGTGAGAAGTTTGTCTTGGTCGTTAACAATGGCAGTAGACGTGACAAAGGTTAGGTGCACTCATGCATACGCACAACAAGACAGGACATTAGTAAATACATTCTCACGTGCCTTTCTCCTCCTTTCCTGCTCTCTAGCAATGTTCTGTTGTTTGCTTTCATTTCCACTTTCTGCCCCCACCCCCTCACCTCCTTTGCCCCCTGTTCTGGGCTCCTGACTCTTTCTGCAGCCTTTCTGCTGCTACTCCTTGGCTCCTCCTTACAGCTGTCTTTCTGCCACACCCCTGATCTTCTGGTAGGAAAGATCTACACGTAGCATTCTCGGACAAGGGCGAAAAATCTCGGAGGGCCCGTGTGCAAGTTGCGCACGTT
>NW_004797782.1:366833-368735 GCF_000002075.1 Aplysia californica
TCTTAAGTTTTTTTAAAAATTTAATATAACTTTAAAGATAAACAAATCTGTTAATTTTCATGGGTTTGTTTATTTACATACGCCATGTGTAATCACAGTAGGATAATTCCAATTGACTACTTTTTGCGACGAAACCCAAGCATTCGTTAAAAGAAGACAAACTTCGCAATAATATGTAAGCATCTGGTCTGCTATTGTTTTTGTTGGCCTTATTTCTGCACATTAAGACGTGGTTGTTGTTGTTTTTTTCAAAATCACTGAAGGTAGGTAATTAGGTTTCCTTGACTTCACCAAGCAAGTTCGAGTGACTGAGAGGAAAATATAACAAAACAAAACAACTACAACAACAACAACAAAAACGCAGTTTGAGAGTCGGCAGGAGGGGGGGGGCAAGTTTTGTGAACACGAAGGTCGTCTCTACGAGATCAGCTCACTGTCCCTTTACGTTGTGCGGTTGAAAGTGTTGACGTTTATTTTGGGCCGTCTGTGGAGAGGGGACAACGACGATAGATTTTGAGTCTTAGTAACAGTTTCACGACACTTGCAACACAATAAGGTCATATAAGTGCCGAAGATTAGAGGTGTTACAAGAGAGTAACAAACATAAAAAAGGAAAGAGATAAAGACGATAGTTGTTTAATAGGAAAGAAGGAGCAAACCACACCAGAGCACCCACCAACAACCCATGACGATAGATTTACCTAAAACGTAAGATCAAACTAAAAAGTAGCCCACAATGAATTATTTTTTTCCTCTATAAATTAAGATTTATGGAACGCTAGAATAGGTTTTTTTGTCGAAGATTTGCCTTTCACCCAATTCTCGGCCTAGCAGTAAAAAAAGTTTGGCCATAAAAATTCAATTCCCCACGGATCAAGGATTTCTTTTCAAGGCAGTCATGCGTATCAGACTGTAACAGAAAAGTTTATCATGTCGTCTCCCCACATCACACAGAGGTGAAGAATTCTATGTTGAGGAATGTTGCAGGTCACTTTGACCTGTGTTTTCGTTGCTATGTTTAATTCATGGATGTTGTTGCATTGACTGAATGCTGTTCTAACTTTAAATTTTAATTTTTATAAATATTTCTTTAAAAAATTTTTAACCTGTGTTGTCGTTGAGCGTCGAGCGAAAGGTGTAGTTTTTATGGTTGATGAATCATAATTTCTTTCAAATGATATGTTGTAGAGTCTCTGGTGTCCCTGACTTCCTAATTCCATCTTTTGCGTGGTCTACCTCTTCCTTTGTAGCCTGAGTACTTAGTATTATAGGCTCTCGAGGCTGGTCGACTGGCTGACATTTGTAACAGGTGGACAAACCATTTTATTATCTGGGTTATTTTTCATAAAAATGCAAGCCAATAGTTGCTCTCACTTCGTCATTTTTCTTGTCTCGTCTTGTGGTGTTGAGCGTTTTGGGGAGACATTTCATCTTGCATGCAGTGATTTTGATGGGTTTTACCTAATGTCCAGATCTGGCACTAGTAGGATACTGTTGGTATAAATTTTGAAGTAACAAGACGTCTCTTTGTTGTCATAGTATTTTTTGGATGAGATAGAAGGGGTGCGAGCTGATAGGTGACGATATTGCTGTTGTTGTTGTTATGCTGTTGTTGTTGTTGTTGTTGTTGTTGTTGTTGTTGTTGTTGTTGTTGTTGTTGTTGTTGTTCTTGTTTTGTATTATTATTTTTTGTTCGTATCTCTATTTCGCTGTCTATGGGCTTTTTTTCCACTAAAAATGGTACTAAGAAAGTTAAACTTCTTGACCTATTTCAGTAGCGCCCTATCAATAGCGTTGGCAAACTATTAAAATGCCCTAAGCCCAGAGAGCAAACTTTTTCAGGAGAGGACAAAAAATATTGTTCCATTCCTTCATTTTGTATGCCTAAATTATGCACCCCCC